>NC_067224.1:9610000-9767500 GCF_019924925.1 Ctenopharyngodon idella | reverse complement strand
ATACTCAATTGTAAAAAAAAGTTTTCCACATCATATCTTTATCTTTTGTGTATTTTAGCTTAAATGTAGCTTTAAAAATTAGATAGTTCTAGTCCTTGAAGCTGATTGGTTAATACAGTGATCCAATTAAGTGTCAGAGTTATGTTATGTATGCAGATGACTAAGCTTTTGAATCGCTCTCGCAGTACTTTGATGTCATGCATCTCGAACAAGCCTCTTCTTTGTCACCTTGATTTCTGATTTCGTTTGTGTTCACTTGTTAATCCTGTGTATAAGTACTCCCTGTTTTGTTAATTCCTTTGTCAGCTCTCGTTTTAGTTTATGTGGTTTGCATTTTCTCCTACGTATTCTAAGATATCTTCTAAGTGTTTGTTAATTCTAATTAAAGACTTTATTTGTGGAACTCCTTTATCATGCGATTTCTGTGAACTACTGTTCCATTACATTAAGTCTTACAGTGAGCATTTTCAGTGATGAGTAAAGTTTTTAATCTCCTCCTCCTCCTCACATTCTCATGTTCTCCTTGTGTCTGTAGAGAGGCTCAGCAGTTTGTGGATAAATTTGAAGGTGCTTTGGGCAAAGGGAAAGGCAGGAAGCTGTATGCCTACAAAGTGATGATGATGAAGGTAGGAATATGAAAATCTTCACTTTATGCATCACTATTACTGTTGCTGAAAATAAAACATTTTAAGAGAGATCAGACCAGAATTTCATCTAGAGACTTTGGAGCGGACATTTTTCACTAGAGCAAGTAAGCAACCACCTAGCATTGCCCTAGTAACCACCCAGAACTCACTAGCAACAACATAGCAATGGGTTAAAACACAACCTGAATACCTTAGCAACCACACTGCAAAACTCTAGCATCACAGTGGCAACATGTACAGTATATGCAAATGCCAAAAACATTTTCTTGACAAATGTAAAAATCTAGTTCCCTGCAGACTCCTAAAAATCCCTATTTGCTTTGTGTCTCATCATACAGAAATGGATAAAGTTTCAAAGAGATTTTGAAAATTTTAGGACATCGTGCATCCCATGGGAGCGGAAAATAAAGGAAGTAGAGAGTAAGTACTAACCCCCCACCCACACACACACATACACACACCCCCATTCACGTTACATACAGGAATGGTGCATCTCATTTAAGCTGTCTTACTGATAATAGAAAATGATTTCTTTGACCTGTATTGAATTAGAAATTTAGCCATATTCATTTATTTGAATGTTTCTTGCAAGTTAAAAAAATAAGAGGTACTCAACTGAAAGTTCCTTATTCTGAGCCTTGGCAATGTTTCATCCATTTGCAGGTCACTTTGGCTCCTCAGTTGCTTCCTACTTTATTTTCCTCCGTTGGATGTACGGTATGAATTTGGTCCTTTTCGGCTTGACTTTTGGCCTGGTTGTGATACCAGAGGTCAGTTTATTATCAAATATGTTGTGCTTTACTTACATAACAATAAAATGATGCTTTTTTGCTTTAAATTTGAATAAACTATCTTTCTAATATTTCTATCTATAAAAATGGCTGCTGTCCTTCACAAATGATTTAAACATCAACAAAATCATCCACAAGGTTCTCATGGGACTTCCATATGGGTCCATTCCACGGAAAACTGTTCCGAGAGCAGAGCAAGACACTGCTATGGACTATTCTGTTCTCACGGATTTCAATGTAAGATCATGATACATGTATACAATGGGGTCCGAAAATCTGAGACCACTAGTTAAAAGTCTTTTTTGCATTTTAAATACAATTTCCAGCAAAAGTTTTGAGTGAAAGTTGAATTGAAAAATAAACATGAATTTCAGACCGTCTTAGTATTTTATGTCACACTTTTAACAGTAGCAGCATGAACTCCATAAGTTCATGTAAAACCTAATGGTCATGTTCTTCTGCATGATTTGAGAATTAATATATTGTGCTACAATGGGAGCAAGAGCATCTGTTTAAATTAGTTTGAATGACCAATACCACAAATGTACTTATTTTATTAGTGACCTAGAAATTGTGCAGAACCTGAAATGTTTCATTCATTTCGCATCGTTTTAAATTTTCTGTTTATTTACAGGTTTAAATTAAATTTTAAACCCCAGATTTTTAAAACAGTCTCAGATTTTTGACCCCCCTGTACATATTTTCTTTGAAAACTGTGTCATGATATTAGAGAGTTACACAGTGTTTGTCACATTTCTTATTACCATAATATAAATGTATGGTTATCAATAACGCTTTCTGATGCCTTCTCTTTGACAGGGTTACTGCAAGTACTCAGTACTTTTCTATGGCTACTATAATAACCAGAGAACCATTGGCTTCCTGAAGTTTCGTCTCCCTCTGTCCTACCTCATGGTGGGCATTGGGACCTTCGGGTATAGCCTCATGGTTGTGATCCGAACGTGAGTCCCTCTTTCATTCATTGCTAGATGTTGTAGCAATGACATGAAATGTTCTTGAGAAGTGCATATGACTGTGAATGTGTATGCCTATACAAAAACAAACAAACAAAAAGTATCATTGTTATTAGTTCTTCATGGATGACAAAAGGTTGTACAGAATCTAGTGTATTGTCTTTAATTCTACATCTAAAACAGTTAAAAAGATTGTGTTGTCAGATTAGACAGCTAATGAAGAAAAACTAAACAATAAACCTTACAATTTAAAGGTGAAGTGTAATTTTAGCACTAGTGGAATTGTTGCAAAAAAAAACAAACAATTGTAATGTTAACACTCCTACTATCACTCACTACTAATTAGTTCCCCAAACACTCGAGCGAGGCTTCCGGTGTCATCCACTTTCAGTTATTTTGCTGTACAAAAACAGTCTGTTATGCTTCTTGATAGAGACAGAGCGTCACGCGTCATAATCTGAAAACCACGCCCACCGGGGGTGAACACAATCCAACCGTCTCCATTGACTTTGTATAGCATGAGGCTGCCTCCTTGTCATTTCTGGCTTATAACGAAAAATAGAACAATGTCTAAAAGCTGCTATGTGACATGGTGTACAGCAAACAAGCTAAAAAACCCAGAACTAAGTTTTTATAAACTGTCAACCCCAAAAAACAAATGTTTAAGGACACAAAAGTGGATACAGGCAGTGAGACAGAGCGCAACGCGTCATATTACTATAAGAAATACACTGGAGCGGAACGTATTCGGCGACAGGTGAAGTAATTCTTTGACATGATTAAAAATAATGAATGGTTTGTTTTTGTTTGTTTGTTTAGCATATGTTGTCGCCGATTATGTTCCCCTCCAGTGTATTTCTTATAGTAATATGACTGTCTCACTGCCTGTATCCACTTTTGTGTCCTTAAACATTCGTTTTTTGGGGTCAACAGCTTATAAAAACTTATTTCTGGGTTTTTTAGCTTGTTAGCTGTACACCTTGTCACACAGCAGCTTTTAGGCATTGTTCTTTTTTTTGTAATAAGTCAGAAATGACAAGAAGGCAGCCTCACGTAATACAAAGTCAATGGAGAAGGTTGGATTGTTTTCCCCCCCGGTGGGCATGGTTTTCAGATTATACTAAATGCGCTCTGTCTCTATACTGCAAACTGTTACTGATACTGTAAACACATTGTTTTGTACTGTTTTACCGTTTACTACACTTTATGATTCTTCTAGTTATTTATCTGTAAAAGTTAATGAATCAGAAGTCTCACATATTAACAGCAAATGGCTACAAAACTGCATTTCAATTTTGATTAAATTATTGTAGTTTCCGAATTTTCAGAATGTTTATATGTATATCTACAATACATGTGCATTTTACCTATGCATTCTGCAGATGCAAAGATCAACATTTAGCGTTATATAACAGGGAGAAGCTTGAGTCTTGTCAAAGAAATATGCAAGCATGTTTCCATGTCAGTAACAGAACAATAAGGTAATTGTAAGATAAAAAAATAAAAGATGCAATTATGAATAGTAGCAATTTTGAGATATAAAGTTGCAATTATGAGAAATAGTCACAATTACGAGAAATAGTAAAAATTGTGTGATAAAAACTTGCAATCAGAGGAAATACAGTCAGTATTTATAGCAATGAAGTCACATTCATGACATGCATTGTGAGATATAAAATTAGAATATGAAATAAAGGTGTAATTGGGAGATATAAAAAATTTAGCTGCACAAAGCAATGGCACATTTATGAGAAAAAAATTGTGATAAAAAAGTTGCAATTGAGAAAAAAAAAAAAAACACCTTTCCAAATCATTCATGTCATGGTTGCTTTCTATGAACTGACTGAAATAAATGAAAATCTTCCCTTCCTCCCATTATTTTTGTTAACAAGGGCAATCAACCCTCTGGGGAATGGAAGACATATTTAACATAAAAAAACTTCACCTTTAAATACAAAACATTTTCTTCAGTTAGCCTAACAGAAAGTTCACCGTGTATTACCAACGCGATTGTTGTTGTTTTGACTGCAATTGGAAATTGCGCTTCTGTTATCCTGCCGGCGAGATTGGATTCTCTACAAGTGCTGAATAAAGTCCACTCTCGCTGTTAGGATGGCTAAAAACGCAGATGTGGGGGGAGGGGACGGAGAAGACAGTGAGTTCACCTTTGCCTGGAAGATGTTCACCAGCTGGGATTATCTTATTGGGAACGCGGAGACAGCCGACAATAAATATGCCTCCATCACCACCAGCTTCAAAGTATGTGCTTTTGTGTATATGTGGAAGTGCTTGGGTAGGTGTAAGTGTGTGTGCTGACCACTGCATTTTTTTGTTTCACGGTCTGGTTGTCCTTTCAGAGATCTGAGGAGGTCAACTCTCTGTAAGACCAAATAATCTGACCAGATCAAGTGATATGTTTTATATAAATGTTCCTACATGCTCTATAGCTCCAATATGGTCATGCATGAGGATTTTCTCAGTTTGGAACCTCTAATGTGTTCTGCAGGAGTCAATTGTGGATGAGCAGGAGAACCAAAAGGATGAGAACATTCATCTGAGGAGATTCTTACGTGTCCTAGCCAACTTTCTCATCACCTGTACACTGGGTGGAAGTGGCTATCTCATCTACTTTGTGGTCAAACGATCCCAAGAGTTTGCAAACATGGACAACCTCTCATGGTACGAGAAAAATGAGGTAAATATAAGTACAAGACCACATTCAATATCTTGTCTTAAGCAAACTAACAAGATACATGGGTTGGTCAATGAAACTGAAACACTGGCCAATAGTGTTGGAGGTTTCACGCCTATATATTCGCAGTCTGGTGGCCAATCTTTACTGATTTGCTTCTATCAGTAAGAGCAGAGTGTGAAGGTTGAATTAACAAAGCAATAGCACAGCTGTACATAAAATATATAATGGAAGACATTTCAGAGTTAAAAAGAGGACAAATTGTCTCGCTGGCTCATCTGTGACCAGGACAGCAAATCTTTGTGGTGTATGGAGAGCAATGATATACAGGGTAATGTCGGCATACCACCACGTAGGATGGACCACATTCAACAGAAGTAACTGAAAAAGCTGCCTGATGGAATGTCCAGGTTCTAACCCAGATTGTATCTAAAAAACATATAACCACAGCTGCCCAACTCACTGTGAAATTAAATGCGCACCTCAACTCTCCTGTTTCCACCAAAACTGTTAGTCAGGACCTCCACAGAGTCAATATTCATGGTCAGGCTGCTATACCCAAAAAATTGCCAGTGCCAAATGTCAGTTTCAATGGTGCCAACAGGGCAAATCTTGGGCTATGGACAATGTGAAACATGTATTGTTCTCTGGTGAGTCCACCTTCACTGTCTTTCCCACATCTGTGAGAGTTACAGTGTGGAGAAGCCCCACAGAGGCTTAACACCCAGACTGTTGGATGCCCAGAGTGAAGCACAGGTGGATCAGTGCTGGTTTGGGCTGCAATATTATGACATTCCCTACTGTGCTTGATGGGCACGTCACTGCCAAGGACTACCGAACCATTCTGGAGGACCATGTACACCTAATGGTTCAAACATTGTACCCTTTGGGGTTGATGTGTATCAGCATGATAATGCACCAATACATACAGCAAGACTTGTGACACAGTTATTTAATGAACATGAAACTGAAGTTGAATCTCCCATGGCTTGCTCAGTCACCAGATCTAAATATTTTTGAGCCATTCTGAGGTATTTTGGAGGAGCAAGTCAGAAAATGTTTTCTTCCACTATCATCACATAATGATCTGGCCACTGTTCTGGAAGAGGAATGGCTCAAAAATTCCTCTGGCCACTGTGCAGGACTTGTATCTGTTATTCCCAAGACATATTGGCCGCAAAAGGAGGCCCTACATGATACCAATAAATTTTTGATGCAATTAGATCCAGGCAGTCGAAGAAGTTGATAAAAAAAATATTTATTTATTAAAGAGGAAGAATTAAAATAGCAGAAAATGAATAATCAATAACAATTAAATGATAATAAAAATTTAACAGCTGATTACAGCGTTGATATAAAAGACCAGGGGCCGTATTCACAAAACATTTTATCTTACCACTAAGAGTTCTCCTAAATAGCAGTAAAAGTTCTTAGCTAAGAGTTTTCTCTTAAAACCTATTCACAAAGCTGCTGAGACAAACTTTTACTAAGGAATAGACTGAAGTCTTAAGCTAAGAGTAAGGGTGGGGTTGACCTCGTTGCTATGGAGTATGCACACAGTGATTGACTGATGGGGGAGGAGTCATAGAAATAATGTAATCATAGAAATATTGTAGAATGAGGTGTCATGTTTCCATATTAAAATAAAGGTTTTAAAATACAAATGTTGCCATATTCAAATAAAGGTTTTAAAATGTAGGCTAAGTGTCACTAACTAAACTAGTATGTACAGTTAATTGTCCGCCTCTTGGATGTCTGCATCTCGAGAATGCAGAATTCAAGCGACAAATTATGTTTTATAAACAAAGTTTGGGAGGAACACATTCAAACGGTCTTTCTAATCAGCACGAGAAGAGGAATAAATACACAGACGAGAGCCGACTCGCCTATAGTTTTCTGCATCCCTCTGCCACCCCGTCCCTTACTCTCGGCTGGGGATATGGGGAGAACTTTGGGTTTGGGCTAAATTCCAAGCGCAGAGCCCTCGATCCCCTTGGACAGTAAACCAAATACGCTTATTTTATTACTCTATTCAATCATTTGTAAGTGTGAACTCATGAAAACCACTGCCACAGGTAATCGGACAATATTTATTTATTTGTTAAAGATTTATTTTTGGCGACTCATCGTCGATTCAAATCTATAAATCAAAATGTATTGCATTTATGAAGAAAAAGTTCAGCACCTAAGGCTCTATCGCTATTGCCTCAATGGTGTACAGTGCCTTTGGGTGGATTAGGACTGTTTGTGATTTGGTCTTAGTGACTTAGGATTCCTCTTGACTACTCCTGACGTTTCACAGATTTAGGAGCTAGTTTTAGTGCTAAAATGCTTTGTGAAATACTCTTTATTTAGGACTCCTAAAATTAGGACTGACACGCCCATTATTTTTAAGAGTTTCTCCTAAATTGGTGATTTAGGAGCTAATTTTAGCCTTAAGATGTTTTGTGAATATAGCCCCAGAGGTCCATCAACAATTTTAGGACAAAAATTGTTCCAATATATACAATTTTAAGAGTCCTATCATACACCCAGTGCAATGTGCCGCCAGGCGCGACGCAAGTGTTTTTTGTTAGTGTTAACCCGACGCAGTTATCATTTTCATGTCCAGCGCCCACATTGTTTAAATAGCAAATGCACTCATGCCCATCTGTTCGCCCATGGGCGTGCTGGTCTGAAAATGAGGTGTGTTCAGGCATTGTTGGCGTGTTGCTGCACCAGTATTTTTTTATTTTTTATTTTTTTTTATTTAAAGGGCGCGTTAGTAATATGTGCATATAGGCGGATGCACAACACACGTACACTCTGCTTGTTACACACACAGGGATGCGCAGCAGCACACAAACATGCCAAATATTAAAAGTAAAAGGATTACAATGTTAAAGATATTATTGTGTACATAAGGATATTGCCAATAATACCATGAGATGTAGCAAATTAGCTCAAAGAAATATGAATAATTAATCATAACTAGTTATAATTAATTATAAATATTTGGATCAGTTAATAAAATTAACTTAATGTAAAAAAAAAAAAATAATAATATTACAATCAATTAATCTGTTTGGCCAATGAACACTCAGTGTTAATTGTTTATTAATTCTAAGAAATGTTCATTTCCAGGTTATGGGAAATAACATTCTTATTGTACAGTACTACTCAGAGCATGTAGTCAGGATCTGCATGATTAGGGACTCCAGTATATGAGCATAAAACACGGACTTTACGTGTGACATGAACAAGACTTTATTAACTAGACTAAACACTTAAACTACTCTAACATTCACACACATACATGCATACGTTTTACCAAGGGAAAGAGAGAGCTGAAGCAGAATACAGGAAAGCAAGAAGTTACAGCATTGTTTGAAATTCAGCAGATCAACAGCCTTGAGCAAACCATCAGTTTAGTTCTAACACGCCCTTCTTTAAAAGGGGTAAGGATACTTAATGTATCAAATAATGAGACTAAGTTTGATACTTGCATGTCTCGCCAATTTGAATGAACTGTCCTGATGCAATTTATGGAGGCTGCCGTTGATCTTTGCTGATATTGTCTGGATGAAAGAGAACCAGTTGGATGCAGAGGATCTTTGGTGGATGGAAAGTCAAGGCCGGAGCCTGGCACAAGCTTGGAGTTCCTTAGAAGCTTCTAGCACAGCATCATCTTCACATCAGCATTTTTCAGTAAAAGAACACACTGTGATCTTGTGATCAGTGATTTTAAAGTGTGAAGATGCCACACCCTCTTAAGGCGACTAGTATTATTCTTATAATACTAGTGTGTCATAGAGTTAGCAACATGTAAAATAAATTACCAAATAGGAAAAAAAGTTTGAAGTCCATCGATACCAAACATGCTACCCATGTGATTTTAGTTATCCATAGTATGCAACTCTGAAACAATAATACCAAAATAGTTCAAAAGAGAGAATTAATACATAGGACAAATCCTATAAAAGGAAAATCATGAGATGGGAAAATTGGATACATGTTTATACATTTCTCAAGTGGTTATATATAGAATACCTAGGATTACAAGGGTTTATTTGTCCTTCTCAGAAAGAATTAAGTCAGTCACAAGTCTCTGAAAATTCTTTCTGATCATAAAAAAGTTTTTATCAGTAACAGGACACCTGGTTCTGCCTGTGTTTTGCAGTTTTGGGGGATGGGTTCACAGAACTTGTGAGGGAGAGTTTTCTGGATTATTCATTAAATATAATGAATAATTGTGTGTCTGATTGGTCCAGACACTACAGAGAAGAAATATATAATGAAAATATAATGAAAAATAAGCATAAATGAGTAGTAAATACTTCAGTATATGATGAAGATTAATATATGGAGTAGGGTTACATGAATATATTAAATTAAATATAATATTGATAAATCATAAGCCATAAATTATTAGAAGATTCAAATAAAATATAAATAAAATGCATGAATGTGAATATTGGCCATTTTGGATACACCAATTATTGTGGTGTAAAACTGGGTGTTTTCATTTTATTGTCCAACTTGTAATAACTCATTATTTATAATAACTCAATATTTCAGTTTCATTTTACATGAGGTAATAATTTTTAAAATAAAATTTGTATCTCAGATGGAGATCATCATGTCTTTGCTGGGGCTGGTGGGTCCAATGCTCTTTGAGACTATCGCAGAGCTGGAAGAATACCATCCACGTATCGCTCTCAAGTGGCAGCTGGGACGTATATTTGCACTCTTCCTTGGCAACCTCTACACATTTTTGCTTGCTCTGTTCGATGAGGTCAATTCGAAAGTAAGTCTTCTGATGCTAACTCTTTTTATTTAATGTATTTTTAGTAGAGAATCAGTGATTTTTAAGTTAACAAAACCATTTTTTGCTTAAAGCTTGAAGAGGAGGAGTCTATAAAAAATGCCAGCATTTGGTTCGTTAAGGAGTATTATGCCAACTTCTCAGCCAACAACCCAAATTACACAGGCACTCCACCTCCTATTGATCCCGCTGATGTCATCAGAGGCCCATGCTGGGAAACTGCAGTGGGCTTAGTAAAGTGTCCATCTAATTCCTACAGCAGAAATCATATATAAAATACTGTATATTGAGATTAATTGATGAGACATTCTGATCTAAACATTTGTTTGCACATTTCTTGTGGCTTTATATTTGTGGTTGAACTCAAAGCATTTACCGCAAACCATTCCTACCCCACCATTAGGAGTTTGTGAAGCTGACCATATCAGATATACAGGTGACTTATCTGACCATCCTCATCGGTGACTTCCTGAGAGCGCTGATTGTACGTTTCCTGAACTACTGCTGGTGCTGGGATCTGGAGGCTGGCTGGGTGAGTCCAGTATATAGGTTAATCACCAGCAACCTAAACTGCTACTTTAGGTTTTGATAACTAACAGCCTTTTTTTTTTAATTTCAGCCTTCCTATGGTGAATTTGACATAAGCGGCAATGTGCTGGGATTGGTATTTAACCAAGGAATGATCTGGTAGGACCAAATGCACAAACAGCACAATAACAACATAAAAAAAATATAAGCAATGGCCTCAATAAAAAAGGCAAAAACCTCAGGATTAATGCACATCTAGTCTTGTGTAGTTCTACTCTTCTTGCAGCTGATTTTTTTTTTTTTTTTAATAGTATGCATAAAAAAAAGTTGGTTACAATTTATTTTAAGGTATCCATGTTACGGTGTAACTATATATTCAAGTACTGGGTAATATTAATTAACAACATGTACTTACTATATAATTAGGATTAGTGTTTGGTTTAGGGTTAGTTGCATGTAATTATGCATAATTTACTGTTATTACTACAGTAAGTATATGTAACATTTGTAACAAGGACACTGAGGTTTTCCTGATAAAGGGCATGGTTCTGCAAATGCCTTATTAATAAATATAACTTTTTACAACATTGACAACAGTAGTTTTAGACTGTTTTGGTTGTGCTTTAGCTCTGCGTGACTGTGCAGATGAATTTGATCCTTTAAAATAGATAATGCTTTACAATTAACTCTGTTACAGAGCTACATATTATAGGCGTAATTTGTGGGTGGGACATGTCCCCACCACTTTTTGCCAGGGTCGATATTGTCCCCCTACTTTTTGAAACATCTTGCATCACGGATGTACCTACTTAAAACATCTCCAGCATTCATTCCATTAATTTGTTAAATAAGAGGCGATCTGGCACTAGTGCTTATTGCTGCTGTTATCAGTGGCGAGGATACAGTGTTCTCTTGTAACTCGTGCAGTCATCACACAGACAAGCGCTTAAATTTTTCGCTTAATATCATTGCAGAGACTCTCTATTCATTCTGGTGACATCACAAAAAAAAAAATTACACAATATATGCACACAAACATATCCCTGCTCTTGATACACAATCACTGATGAACATATTCAATTTTCATGAGAAAAAAAAAAAACCTATACAGCGGATACCCAAACCTCTGACACAAAACAAAAGTTTTACCACTTAACAAAAGTTTTACCACTAGACCATTAGGGTACACAAGCAAATTATGCGGATCTATGCATTTATTCATGTGAAAAAGGGACGCTACAGTGGCCTCACCCTGCCGAAAGGGAGGTAACGTGTGGTTGATACACATATGGACTGACCCGTGGGGCAGTGTATGGAAGATCTCTGCAGTAGGTCCTGCCTAGCCAGGGAAGAGCTACTACCGATGCAGAGACAGGGCAGAGAAGAACTGCCCAGGGAAAGACACGGGTTTACTGACAGGGAAATCGTACAGGATTACCCATGGGGAATCACAGCATATGGGCATCTAGCCCAGTACAAGGGCTGACCAGCCGGGCATTTACACGAGTTCCGGTCCTGACATGAGACGCCTTTGCCACGTCTGACTGTTGAAGGATGCTCGAGGAACTCGACTCAGGGTTTGCCAATTGGGGAACTTACTTGAAGAGCAAGTAGGCGCTCGTACCCCGGGGTGGGGGGGGATACGAGCCATATTAGGAAGTGAGACACCGATCCAGCCTTCCCGCACATTACCTGTTTGTACCCAAGACACGGGAAGAAATCGTCTCCACTCGGAGATTGTAGAATCTCGCAAATGTGTTAGGTGTTGCCCAGCCCGCAGCTCTGCAGATGTCTGCCAGAGAGGTGCCGCGCTGCCAGTGCCTGGGAGAAAGCAAGGGGGCACAGCTCTTCTTGGGACTGGTACGCCAAGGTGATGGCATCCATTATCCATAGGGCCAACCTCTGTTTAGAGACAGCCTTTCCCTTCTGCTGGCCTCCAAAGCAGACAGAGAGCTGCTCTGAGCTCCTGAAGCTTTGCGTTTGGTCCACATAAACACAGAATGTGTGAACAGGACAAAGCAATGCAAGGACTGGGTCTGCCTCTTCCAGGGACAACACTTGCAAGTTTACCACCTGGTCACTGAAAGGCATGGTAGGAACTTTGGGCACGTATCCGGGCCCCACACATAGGCAGCATGATTGAGCTCGCCTGGGATGTGAACAGCATGCAGCGACTTGAGCCACTGCAGACTTCAGAGGAGGAGGTGGCTGCGAGTTGTGTGGTTGGCAGTTGAGGTATGCAACAGTCGCAGTGTTGTCTGTGTGGACCAACACATGCTTGCTCTGAAGCAATGATTGAAATGGGTGCAGGGAGAAAAGCACTGCCAGCAACTCCAGGCAATTGGTATGCCAATGCAGCTGAGGTCCAGTCCAGGAGCCCGAAGCAGCACGCTTGTTGCACACAGCGCCCCAACCTGTTCTGGAGGCATCTGTTGCAACAACAGCATGCCTGGACACTTGTTCTAAGGGCAGTAGAAAGGCAAGGTCTGACCAAGGACTGAATGTTTGGTGACAGCTCGCTGTGATGGCCGTGGCGTTATGCCCATCTCAGGACTCATCCGTGTAGACAGTGCTGAAGCAGTCTCATATGCATCAATTCGAGCGGTGTTACCGTGGCTGCGGATGCCATATTGCCCCAGGAGCCTCTGAAATTGTTTCAGTGGAACCGCTGTCTTTCACCTGAATGTATTTAGGCAGTTCAAAACTTAATCTCAGCCTGGTCCAACCAGAGCCACTCCTGGACCACCAAGGTGGACATGGCTGAGGGCCCGCGCTGTGACTTTTGTTGCCTGGAGTCAGTCACTGTGCGCGGTTCCTGCATCAACCCTCGCTCAGAGCTACCCTTGTGCAGCTCTTTGAGAACTTTTGCCTAATGGACCTGCAGGATGGCCATGGAATGCAAGGTGGAGGTGGCCTGTCCACCGGCACTGTAAGCCTTGGCAGCCAGGGCTGCTATTGTCTTACAGGCCTTGGATGGGAGGCGTGGATGATTCTGCCAGGTGGCAGCACTTTGCAGGCATAAGTGCACTGCAACTGCATGCTCCACCTGTGGAATGTCTATGTAACCCTTGGCGGCCCCGCCATCGAGGGCACTGAGAGTGGAGAAGGCAACAGAGCAGCTTCAGGCAGTAAATGGTGCCTTCCATGACTTATGAACCTCCTCATGCACTTCCAGTACGAAAGGCACTGGGGTGGAATGGAACGCAGCTCTGAGCCGCACGCCTCACCCAGGAAACAATCATCCAACACATGGCATGCTGGAGGAGTGGGAGATCCGTGGGGGCTGGCCTGGTGGAAGAGCTCCCACTGTAACCCTCAGGTCTCTTAAAGTGTTAAC
Source organism: Ctenopharyngodon idella (assembly GCF_019924925.1). Lineage (NCBI taxonomy): Eukaryota > Metazoa > Chordata > Actinopteri > Cypriniformes > Xenocyprididae > Ctenopharyngodon > Ctenopharyngodon idella. The sequence continues at coordinate 9,753,727 of NC_067224.1, read as the reverse complement.
CAGACCCATGGCTCTGCTACTGTATGAGAAGAGGCGGTGGCCCCAGGCAAGACCCCAATACGTCAGTATCTACAGTGGGTACGGAAAATATTCAGACCCCCTTAAATTTTTCACTCTTTGTTATATTGCAGCCATTTGCTAAAATCATTTAAGTTCATTTTTTTCCCTCATTAATGTACACACAGCACCCCATATTGACAGAAAAACACAGAATTGTTGACATTTTTACAGATTTATTAAAAAAGAAAAACTGAAATATCACATGGTCCTAAGTATTCAGACCCTTTGCTCAGTATTTAGTAGAAGCACCCTTTTGATCTAATACAGCCATGAGTCTTTTTGGGAAAGATGCAACATTCCTCCTTGCAGATCCTCTCCTCTGTCAGGTTGGATGGTAAACGTTGGTGGACAGCCATTTTTAGGTCTCTCCAGAGATGCTCAATTGGGTTTAAGTCAGGGCTCTGGCTGGGCCATTCAAGAACAGTCACGGAGTTGTTGTGAAGCCAATCCTTCATTATTTTAGCTGTGTGCTTAGGGTCATTGTCTTGTTGGAAGAAAAACCTTCGGCCCAGTCTGAGGTCCTGAGCACTCTGGAGAAGGTTTTCGTCCAGGATATCCCTGTACTTGGCTGCATTCATCTTTCCCTCGATTGCAACCAGTCGTCCTGTCCCTGCAGCTGAAAAACACCCCCACAGCATGATGCTGCCACCACCATGCTTCACTGTTGGGACTGTATTGGACAGGTGATGAGCAGTGCCTGGTTTTCTCCACACATACCGCTTAGAATTAAGGCCAAAAAGTTCTATCTTGGTCTCATCAGACCAGAGAATCTTATTTCTCACCATCTTGGAGTCCTTCAGGTGTTTTTTCATGTGTCTTGCACTGAGGAGAGGCTTCCGTCGGGCCACTCTGCCATAAAGCCCCGACTGGTGGAGGGCTGCAGTGATGGGTGACTTTCTACAACTTTCTCCCATCTCCCGACTGCATCTCTGGAGCTCAGCCACAGTGATCTTTGGGTTCTTCTTTAACTCTCTCACCAAGGCTCTTCTCCCCCGATAGCTCAGTTTGGCCGAACGGCCAGCTCTAGGAAGGGTTCTGGTCATCCCAAACGTCTTCCATTTAAGGATTATGGAGGCCACTGTGCTCTTAGGAACCTTAAGTGCAGCAGAAATTTTTTTGTAACCTTGGCCAGATCTGTGCCTTGCCACAATTCTGTCTCTGAGCTCTTCAGGCAGTTCCTTTGACCTCATGATTCTCATTTGCTCTGACATGCACTGTGAGCTGTAAGGTCTTATATAGACAGGTGTGTGGCTTTCCTAATCAAGTCCAATCAGTATAATCAAACACAGCTGGACTCAAATGAAGGTGTAGAACCATCTCAAGGATGATCAGAAGAAATGGACAGCACCTGAGTTAAATATATGAGTGTCACAGCAAAGGGTCTGAATACTTAGGACCATGTGATATTTCAGTTTTTCTTTTTTAATAAATCTGCAAAAATGTCAACAATTCTGTGTTTTTCTGTCAATATGGGGTGCTGTGTGTACATTAATGAGGGGAAAAAAAATGAACTTAAATGATTTTAGCAAATGGCTGCAATATAACAAAGAGTGAAAAATTTAAGGGGGTCTGAATACTTTCCGTACCCACTGTATATAACGTCAAACGTGACTGACTGAATGGAAACTGTGGTTAATACACTGCCACATAAATGATGTGGTTGCTAGCAGATTGCATGTAAAGGGCCTATCAGTCTGCGCCATCTAGAGTTTTATGACTTAACTAGATATTTATCTTAGGTTACACTTTAATTTACAGTGCTGTAGTTACATTGCAATGTCTCAAATAAGTACTGAGTACTATTAATTAACTACATGTACTTACTATAGAGTTACAGTTAGGGTTTGGTTTAGGGTTAGTTACTTGTACTGCATAATTTACTGTTATTACTATAGAAAGTACATGTAGTAACGTGTAACTACGGCACTGTAAAATAAAGTGTTACCATCTTATTTAGCAGAGATTTACACATGATTCAGCTCTGTGCTAGCTACATTAATCTGTATTGTATGTTGTTTATGTATTATTAGATTAACTTAGCATTATCAATAGTCAATTATAGGAATTATTAAGCAGAAATATCACGAGATAACAGGCTGCTTCACTACATTTGAAGTTGCCACCATTTTGAGTGTTTCCACGTGATGTTGCAGTGGTCAGGTGGTACAGAGTTCTCAGAAAATTCAGAGTTTAAGAGTTGTAATTTCGAGCTCTACATGGATGTGAATGCTTTTTACAAGTCAAAATCTTGTAATTATAGCAATTCTGAAATGGTGTGAATACACATTAAGTCAAGGAAAAGTTAGCAAAATGCCTGAATTCAATTACCATCTTTAAAGCAGAATGGCAATCCCAGAATGCATTGTGTTGAGTAATAAAATCAAATAAAATTGTGTTGAGTAATAAAATGTCGGGAAAGAGTCAACAGAAATGTTGATTATACTGTAAATATATTTAATTCAATACGGAATACAATAAAAAAGATCCATCTAATTGAAATATTTATTCCAATATTTGTTTGTGCCATGAGTATTGGTAACGATCAATATAATCATATTTAATATTGGCAAAGTATTCTCTTGTGAAAAAGAAGTGCACTTAATTGTACTGAATTGTAGTGAGTGTACCTCAAATCTTAAATGTATATTTTTAAACAATTGCACTTTATAATATAATATAATATTAATTAAATAAAAGGCCACACAAGTGCATTTAAAGAGAGTGCACTTTCATGAAAACTAAGTTCTGTCATGAAACTCTAAACGTGCAGGCTAATAGGTCCTTAAATCAGTCGTTATCTATAGGACACAGATCATTGTGTCCTGCCGTATTGGTAGCCAATGAGTGTGTGTGCTCAATCTTCAAATACATGGGTAGCATTTGCCTTAGCAGTGCAGCGCGCTTCAGAAACCCTCCACCTTCCCCAGTGCCACCTGTATAGATCTGCTACGAGTAATTCATGTACGCTATATATTGTACAGCAGCAGCATGTCTTACTTGCTCACAGCAGTGTGTTGTGTATGTATTGGCAGTAGAAAGTCCCGTACTTGCTCTGCAGCAGCAGCAGCAATAATCAACAGCAGCAGCAGCAGCAATAAAAGCAGCAGCAGCGTAGCAGATCTATTCCACCAAGACCAAACATATCAACATTGTCATACCCATTACAATGCCAAACACTCCAAGAGTTGTCATGACAGAACTATGTTTCTTAACACACTTAGAACAATTTTTAAAAGTGCACTTTGTAATAATGTCAAATTAAAAGTTTAACCCCTGAAAGTAACTTGTACTGACAGATCTTAAAATTTGTCAGTGCCAGTGTTTTGTCTTAAGATGTACACCAGTAATGTTTTTTTTTCTAGTGAACGTTTATAAAAGCTACTTAAATGCCCTAATTGAACTAAGGCCTAATCCTGGCTTAGGCTAAGCCCTGTCTGTGAAACCAGGCCTAAAAGTTTTACTTTAAAGTACATTTCAAACCATGGTTTAATAATCTTTTGTCATGCTTTAAAGGGTTAGTTCACCCAAAAATGAAAATGATGTAATTTATTACTCACCCTCATGTCGTTCTACACCCATAAGACCTTCGTTCATCTTCGGAACACAAATTAAGATATTTTTGATTAAACCTGATGGCTCATTGAGGCCTCCATTGCCAGCAATGTTACTGCACCTCTGAAGATCCTAATAAAAGCATATTTGAAACAGTTCATGTGAGTTCAGTGGTTCTATCTTAATATTATAAAGCAATAAGAATACTTTTGTGTGCCAAAAAAACAAAATAATGAATTTTCAACAACATCTATATGGGCCGATTTCAAAACACTGCTTCATGAAGCTTCTGAGCTTTCAAATGAGTGATTCAGATCTCCTATCAAATGGCTAAACTGCTGAAATCACTTGACTTTGGCACTCCGATTCACTGATTTGATTCGTAAAGCTCCAAAGCAGTGTTTTGAAATCGGCCCATATAGATATTGTTGAAGAGATTGTTGAAAAGTCGTTATTTTGTTTTTTTGGCGCACAAAAAGTATTCTTGTCACTTTATAATATTAAGATAGAACCACTGAACTCACATGAACTGTTTCAAATATGTTTTTAGTACCTTTATGGATCTTGAGAGGTGCAGTAACATTGCTGTCCATGCAGGCCTCACTGAGCCAATGGATTTCATCAACAATATCTTAATTTGTGTTCCGAAGATGAACGAAGGTCTTACAGGTTTGAAACGACATGAGGGTGAGTAATAAATGACATTATTTTCATTTTTGGGTGAACTAACCCTTTAACAAAGTACACTTTGATGTGTTGACTAACATAATAAAGCACATGTAAAGTTAAAGGAATAGTCCACTTTCAAATAAAAATTTCCTGATAATTTACTCACCCCCATATCATCCAAGATGTTCATGTCTTTCTTTCTTCAGTCGAAAAGAAATTAAGGTTTTTGATGAAAACATTCCAGGATTATTCTCCTTATAGTGGACTTCAATGGTCTTCAAACGGCTGAAGGTCAAAATTACAGTTTCAGTGCAGCTTCAAAGGGCTTTAAACGATACCAGACGAGGAATAAGGGTCTTATCTAGCGAAACGATCTGCCATTTTCGAAAAAAAATTAAAATGTATATGCTTTATAGGCACAAATGATCGCATCACAAGTGCTTTCACCAGAACGCGATTCCATATTCTTCAAAAAGCTTCGTTTCGAAGATTCCTCTGGTATGGATGGTATTGTTTAAAGCCCTTTGAAGCTGCACTGAAACTGTAATTTTGACCTTCAACCGTTTGGAGACAATTGAAGTCCATTATAAGAAGAAAAATCCTGGAATGTTTTCATCAAAAACCTTAATTTCTTTTTGACTGAAGAAAGAAGGACATGGACATCTTGGATGACACAGGGGTGTAAATTATCAGGAAATTTTTATTTGAAAGTGGACTAATCCTTTAACTGTAGTATGTTATTTGATATTACATTTAAAGCTAATTTATTTTAAATATACTAAACTGCAACATCATCATTACAAATATATTTAAATATATGACAGTTTTAATATGACATTAAAGTATTTTTTAGTTTACTTTATATGCTTATCTTTTAATAGTACATTTTTCCCATATTTCCAAGACAATAGAAGTAATTATGAAATCACCTAATAAAAGATCTACTTAAGTCCTTTTTAAGTGGGTCAAAAATCACTCTACTAAGTTCAACTAAATGCATTTAATATAAATTCAAACTATAAAACAAAATGTATTTTAATTGTAAATAACATGCAGTTAAGTGTTTGAAAACATTGCATTCAGTTGTATATTCTTTTAAGGTATATTATTTTTTAATAAATACTCATTTGCTGAAGTGTAGGCTACTTCTTTTTTTCACAAGGGTTAGTTTAGCTAGCATAGGACTGTCAGAATCAACTGACAGCTTGTACTTTCCATGACACTATTTGTGTGGCAAATTTGAGTTTTTACAAGGTTCCATTTAAACCAGAGGTATCCTGCTCCTGGAGGGCCACTGTCCTGCAGAGTTCAGCTTCAACTCCAATGAAACACACCTGAACCAGCTAATCAAGTTCCTACTATGTCCTGCATTGTAATGTGCATACTATCCACCCTATAGTATTGAATATTACTAATGTCACATACTATTTAGGTTGAGGCAAGTTGAGGCAAGTTGGAACTAAACTCTGCAGGACAGTGGCCCTCCAGGAGCAGGATTGACTGTAGGCAGAACACTAGGTTCTAAAATGCTAGATAAATAAATTTTTTCATCTTTTTGAGAGATTTAGATTTAGCCACAATTTATCCACATACTCTTTTGTACCTGTAGATATCAATTTGTTTGTCTGTGTTTGTCAGGATGGGGGCGTTCTATGCTCCTGGTCTGGTGGGCATCAATGTTCTGCGGCTCCTGAGCTCTATGTACTACCAGTGCTGGGCTGTAATGGCCTGTAACGTCCCACACGAGAGGGTCTTTAAAGCTTCCAAATCCAATAACTTCTACATGGGCCTGTTACTACTCATCCTCTTTCTGAGTCTCCTGCCTGTGGTTTACACCATTATGTCTTTGCCTCCCTCCTTTGACTGTGGACCCTTCAGGTATGCGCACACACACACACACACACACACACACACAGATGTTCGGTTTCCATGTATTATGGGGACATTCCATAAGACAATGATTTTATACTGTAAAAACATTTTTTATCCCTTGATACTAAACCTAACTCATCACAGAAAATGTTATGCATTTTTACATTTTCAAAAAAAAAAAAAAAAAAAAAACATCATTCTGTATGATATAAGCAGTTTTCCTCATGGGGACCATAACATGTCCCCACAAGGACTTTGGATATTGCTGTCTTTGTGGGGACATTTTGTCCCCATAATGTAGGGTTTACCAGGACACTACACACACAAACACAAGCTCGTATGCACACAAACACATGCTATAATACCCCAAATTAATTTTTATTATCAATTTTACTCATGCTTGTTGTGACATTTCCTGTTACCACAGTGGGAAGGCAAAAATGATTGACATCATTATGGAGACCATTGATCTGGATCTACCTGCGTTTATGGGGACGATTTTCGGCTACCTAGCAAACCCTGGACTCATTATAGCAGCAGTGCTTCTCATGGTGTAAGGAAATTATTTAAAAAATCATGATCACATAATACAAGAAAAATCTTGTATTATGTGAGTGTAATGTAAATGTAAACCTTACATTTTTATTTGTTATTTCTTACAGTCTGGCCATTTACTATCTGAATTCAGTGTCACAGGCCTACCAGAACGCCAACTTGGAATTAAAAAAGAAAATGCAGATGGTTAGTAGTGTTTATGTTCAGAGATACACAACAATCCATTCTAAGATTTGTTAGCTGGCACCAGTTTGTTAAAATTTTTAGCCAGTGTGTGTTGCTAACATTCGTTTCTAGGCAAGAGATGAGGAGAAGAACAGACGGAACAACAAAGACAGCACTAACCAGGTAATGAAGGACCTGGAGGATCTACTTCCCAAAAACTCACAGATGTCCCATGCCCCTCCGGAGAATAAAGCAGGTGTGCATTGCATAGAATGTTATGTTACTAACAATCATACATTAGCAATTGGTACACTTTTAAAAATAATGGTTCCAAAAGGGGGTTTTCACAGTGATGCCATAGAAAAAACAAAAAAACAAAAAACATTCTGGTTCCCCAAAGAACCTTTCAGTGAATGGTTCTTAAAAGAGCCATTTTTTCCTTAGTGTGAAGAAAATGAATAATCTAAAGAACTGTTTGTCAAGGATCTGAGGGAGAGAGGACCCAAACGCAGAATGAACAGTAAAAGAATTTAAGAAGAAGAATTTATAACAGCAGACAGGCACAAGAAGGAAGGTGAGGCGCTCAACAACAGGGCAGGGCACAAAACATGAAGACAGGCAAGTGGATGACTGGATGACTGCTGACAACAGGCTAGAGAGCTGCAGAGGAAGAGGCAACACTAGACAGATGGTAGTGGCGTAGACCAGGCAAAGGCACAATAAACCAGAGGTTTGACACTTGAGGATATCACAGACACTGCCAGGCAGAGAGAACCAGTGGCCAGGGAAACTCAGGTTGCAGGGCGGGACTAGAACAGAACAACACTCACAACACACCAAGGCAAGACTCAAAAAGATAACAAAAGACAACACAAAGAGAGACAGCAATATATGAAACAAGAGCAGAAAATAAAAATGACTGATAATTCTATGACTAGAATAACAAAAGAAAAAGAAGAGAATATAAATAAAACTGCAAGAAACTAGTCAAACAAAAAATAAAGACAAGAGATAACTAGAGAAAAACTAAATAAAAATAACAGTCTTAAAGGATTAGTTCACTTTCAAATGAAAATTTGCCCAAGCTTTACTCACCCTCTTTCTGTTCCTTTTGCTAGATCTGAATTAGGTAAGAAGGCTTTTGTGTATACAGCCCTGTTTGACTGGAATCACCTTCAATCGAAACTGAAGTTACAAAATATGCTGTCTTTGGATCAATTTAAAGTAGTCATTCGGCAAATGGAACATGATTCAGTGAAATGTAATTATTTTTCATTTTGTTTGTATTGTGTAATTCTGTGTTGAAACTCATTGTATTGCTGCTCATTTTGGGCAGGTCACTCCTGTGAAAGAGATTTTTAATCTCAGTGAGTCTTTCCTGATTAAATAAAGGTTGAAAGCCATCCTAGGTGTATATGACTTTCTTCTTTCTGATGAACATAATCAGAGAAATATTAATAAATATCCTGATGCATTCGAGCTTTATAATGGCAGTGAAAGGGACCAACGAGTATGAGCTGAAGAAAGTGCTTCCATCCACATCCATCCACCATAAATGTGTAATCCACATGGCTCCGGGGTGGTTAATAAAGGCCTTCTGAAGCGATGCAATGCGTTTGTGTAAAAAAATATCCATATTTAAACAAGTTATGAAGTCAAATATCTAGTTTCCGCCAGACCGCCTTCCGTATTCAAGTTACGAAGAAAGTGTAAAACTCTTGCAGTTCACAAAGCTTACGTTACGTCCTACGCCTTACTATATTCAACTTACGGAAAAAGTGTAACTGACGCGACGCCAGTTTACATTTTATTCTTAAATGTCTTAAATGTCTGGCGGAAGCTAGATATTTTACTTCATAACTTGTTTAAATATGGATATTTTTTTACACAAATGCATCGCTTCGCTTCAGAAGGCCTTTATTAACGCCCCGGAGCTGTGTGGAGTACACGTTTATGATGGATGGATGTGGATGGAAGCACTTTCTTCAGCTCATACTCGTGAACCCTGTTCACTGTCATTACAAAGCTTGGATGCATCAGGATATTTATTAATATTTCTCAGATTATGTTCATCAGAAAGAAGAAAGTCATATACACCTAGGATGGCTTGCGGGTGAGTAAAGCTTGGGGTAATTTACATTTGAAAGTGAACTAATCAGTTAAATAGGCAATAAAATCAAAAAGAGAAAAAAAAAATAAAAAAAATAAAACTAAGACTAGGATTCTCAGGAGCTATAGCTAGGACAGAAACATGACTATAAAAAAAAAAAAAAAAAAAAAACTATGACAAAGATACACAAGATCTGTAGCAAATACAAAAACATGACTGGAGTAAGTAGAATGACTAACTACATGTGGCACAAAACAGTCAATGAACCTGCAAAAACAAGAAGGAAAAGAGCACACTAAATAGGTAGAAGTACACAAAGGCTGCGTATAACTCCACTTTCAGACATGCACTCGTGAACTTCTCTATAAGCACTGCCATTTTGAAGTGTGTTCAACTTTGTCAAGTGGACGAGGGAAGTTTATTTGGACAGACCCTCAACCTCTCGATTTTGACTGAGGGAGCAAGTCTACTCAACATGTACACTTCAGGCAGATCCATAGACCACACTGCAACATGATTGTGATGTCAGAGCAGGTCGCGCTTAATTTACCCCCACCCCACACAGCTTTAATGCATGATATTGGCATTATTTTGACATTTAATACTTGTAGTTACCTTAAGCTGACCATTTTATAGTTTACTGAATTGTTATAATTTTATAATTTATCAAGGTTTGGAACCATTGACGCCAATAAAGGACCTTTATTTTTAAGAGTGTACCATATTATCAGATAACATTTGCTGTTTTCTAATATACAGTACAATTGAAAAATTTTGAAAGAAAATAAGAGTTTTAATACTTTTTATTCTTCAAAGAATACTGCAATCACATGGATAAAATACATTTTAAAATAAAAAAAAAAACTGTTTTTTTTCTTTTTCTTCTTCTTCTTTCAAAAACAATTAAAAATTTCAAAACTTTTGAATGGTAGTGTAATTCTATGTAAGTCATATGTATTTGAATAGTTTTAAACAGAATTATACAGAAATTATCCAAAAATACAGTAAAAACTTTAAGTAAAATTGTCACGCTTCATTCCTTTTGTTTCTTTTTGCCTCAGATAAAAGGCATGACCAAGGTGGAAAATCTCCAAAAGTGAAACCAGGCACAGCTGGAAGTGACGTGCGGCTGCAGAAAGATGTGTCACTTGCGTCAGCCAATCCTAATGCCCGGGGGCCTGTGACTCGAGCACCAGGCCCCAGGAGACCTGGACCTCTACCTGGTCAACCTGGGGCAGGCAGGGGTCAAGGGCCACCCCCTAGACGCTAATGTGTGATCTATTCATTATTGTGTGCCCTCCCCATATATACATTTTAAAATGAATGTAATCATTGGTTGTTTTTCCAGAGAAAGAATATTTTAAAATGATTACATTATTTGCTGCTAGACACTTCTGCAGAAATTTGTAAATGCTAAAGTATCCTTGTAAATTGCATGTATCATATACATACAGTGGCCCCAAAAAGAATCTGGACACTCAGTCACATCTAAAAATGTTAGAATGCAATTAGCAATTAGCATCTTCAAACAGATACCAAAACTTTTCTTAAAACTAACTTCTTCCCTACGTTCACAGAACAATTTTTTGCAGTGACTTTTAACCAACTGAGTGATTTTCAACAAAGTCAGTTTATCGGGTGTCGTTCATCATATTAATTATAAGCATATTCCGCTAACATTGGACATCTAAAAGTGTCCAAATACCTTTTGTCTTCATTTTGAACAGTATACCGGTTGTTTTATCATTAAAAAAAAAAAAAAAAGAAAGAAATTGTGAAACGTTTTGTTTGTTAAGTGTGTTCTAGCAGTTTTCTTTTAAAATAAGGCTTGCTTTGTGATTTTTTTTTTTTATGTCTAGTGCAGTGACATCCATACATTTTTAAGTGTGTCTTAAGTGTATAAATACTCTTTGGGGCTGCTGTATGTGAGATGTGTCGTGAAAATTCAAATAATCCAAACAACTTCCAGTTGTTCTATACATTATACACTCTATACATACACAAGTGTACGCTGGTCTGATACAGGATCATTAATACTAACTCTGAGTCTTACAGCATTATCCTGAGGGCTACTCTATAGTCTTCCAACACTATTACTGTCCCTGCTGTGGTCCTCTGAGAGTAGAATCTTTAGTGCTTCTATTCAGCATATACCAGCATATACCAGACACGACTCCCAAGTTGCAGGAATTAAGTTTTATTCACTGCTGGGTGCTCACTGCTCACAACAACCTTGAGAGTCTCCTTGAACAGAAAGGGACATTATATCTTACAGTTGAGTAGAAATCAGTGTCACTCAAGTCTTCTTCTCTGTAATTGGTTATACTGTTCCTGTGATTGTTTTGTAATGAGCTAATCATATGGCTGATAGTTATACTGTGTTAAGCATTTTTTTGGGTAAGATTCTTTGATCATGTGATGTATACATGGTCTTTGACCTGAGCATCCTTAGTCTGCACTTTTCCGCACATTCCATGTTAAAATACCCTTTTGACCAATTCTGAGGCCATTACGTAAAACATTACCATCACAGATGTAATGCATATAGATTAAACTACTACATATACCTGTTGAATAACTGAACTACAGTTACAATGCATTTTCAGATTTCTATTCCGTTTTGTGTTTTCTAATAAATCCAAGATCTGAGAAGTTTTCAATCATTTCTTTCACTTTAGTGACAGTTGAACTTCATGAAGATTGGGTTATGATCAATAAGATAAATGAATGTCTTTCTTCCAATGAACAAGTGCTTAAACTGGTTCTGAACGTTTCTGCAATTTTCTTTTGTGTGAAAGTATGATACAAACCCAGAACCCAGTTATACAACTTTACTTTTCCAAACCTCATGTGCTCTTTATGTCACCTGAAATGACTCTATAGCAGTGGTCACCAACCTTTTTAAGCCCAAGATCCCTGACCTCGACCTTTATGAAAGACTAGATCTACCGATTGAAGAATTGATGGAAAAAGACAGCCCAAATTGTATTTAGTATTTTTTCATGGCCACTTCAGATTCTAATTTATTTATTTATTTTAAATAAATTGGCCGATTCTGATACTGGTTGCAGATATATATATATTTATTATTATTATTATTATTATAAACAAAAATATCTAGCAATTTCAAATTAGAGGTAACCACTGCATTTTAATCACAATCCAAACAAAGATGCTACGTTGCATGAGCAGTTGTTTTTGATTTGAATTAGATTTAATTTTTAAGATTTAAAGCAAAAACAGAATGGTCTGACTTTATCTTTGTGTAATTATATGCTACATATGAAAAAAGCATGAAACAAAAACAGCAGACAGGCTGAATGAGACGCAAATTCTCTTTTTGACAGCAGGTGGCGCTTATGGAGGAGCAGTGATATAGCGTAAACAAAGCAGCACTGCGCTTATAAATAGCTAGTTTATTTGAAGGTAAGAGGAAAATAAAATGCCATTGCCATCGAAACTTTTCTGAAGACAGTAAGTTCGCTTCAGAGATACATTCATTTAACCCCTCACCCCCAATTCAATATGTGAACAGTGAGCTGCTCTGCTACAGAATTTTCTTTGCCTCCGTCTTCAGCGTTTCTGTCCTCTTGTTAACGGCCGTTTACAGACTCAGGCATGATGTGGGCTATTTACCTTTATCACTGTCCCAGTAGTTCCCGAAAATAACAGAAAAATAAATAGAAAATACAGTACAAAACCTGTAGAAATGTAATGTCTTTTTGTACTTATAATTCTATTATTTTCGAGAGCTACTGGGACAGTGATAAAGATCTACCAGTCGATCGCGATCGACGGGTTGGCAACCACTGCTCTATAGTATGACAGACCTCAGGTCAGGGGTTGTAACTTGATCTTAAAAAGATAGTTCTGTCATGACAACTCTTGGAGTGTTTGGCATGGTAATGGGTATGACAATGTTCTATGTTTGGTCTTGGCGGAATAGATCTGCTACGCTGCTGTTGATTATTGCTGCTGCTGCAGATCAAGTACGGGACTTGCTACTGCCAATACATACACAACACGCTGCTGTAAGCAAGTAAGACATGCTGCTGCTGTACAATATAGCGTACATGAATTACCCATAGCAGATCTATACAGGTGGAGCTGGGGAAGGTGGAGGGTTTCTGAAATCGCGTTGCACTGCTAAGGCAAATGCTACTCATGTATTTGAAGATTGAGCATGTGAGCTCATTGGCTACTGATACAGCAGGAACCAATCATCTGTGTCCTATAGATAATGATGTGAGTACGAGCAGGTTGAGTTAAGGACCTATTAGCCTGCGCATCTAGAGTTTCATGACAGAACTTTGTATTTCACCCAAACACAAAGAAAGAAATTTGGAAGAATGTGCTCTTTTCCGTTTGCCTTCCACATACGTTAGGGGGTCTGAACAACACTATAGTGAGGTAAATGTTAAGAGAATTTTTATTTTTGGATGAACTGTATGCTCCTATAAATGTGCATGTGCATAAAATATAAGAAAATGAAAACTAATGAAAGTATCTGCACAGTCTTGTGCAAAATCCAGTGGACTGTTTCAATTTTATGTTTTAGGCTTTGTATTGCATGTCAGTTTATCTTACACAACCCACAAATCCTACAGTTTGAGGTGAGTGCAGCAAATACATTAAATGACTACAAACAGGTACAACCAGAACAACCTGGTCTAACTCCTCCATGCAGCCAAAAGAATAAAAAGCCTGGTTATGTTCCTGAAATTACCCATTTCAGTCCAGCTCTCTCACAGACTTCACAAGGGAACAGGTGAGATATCATTGTAAATGTGTTTTACTGTCCTTTTGAGTAACTTATCCTAACAAAGACATTGACATTTGACATTGAATCAATGACTTACAAAACATTATGACTGTTCATAAGTGCAACCTTGCTTTTTTTTTTTTAGCTTGTTATACAAAGGGGTTAAAGGATGGCATTCTTCCAAAAATTTCTCCAGAAAATTAGTGATGATGACAGTAGCAAGGTAAGTAAAGAATATATACATGACCAATGTTTTGTACATGCAAGCCAACACACATTTAAATGCACCTCAACATCATTACTTCATTAATAAAATCATTAATAATTAGTCCATGGTCTGATATTTAGTGGCTTTTGTTATATGTTTTAACACAGGGTTTTAAAGGTGCTCCTACGGAGACGGCGTACTTTGGAACAGTCAAGGCTGATCCAAACTTTAATGCCCAAAATGATGCTGCAAAATTGAAGAAAGCCATCGAGACCAAAGGTAAACACACTCAAAGTTGGTAAAAGAAGGCCCCAATGTACTATTGTAATATGATGGGATTTTCTGAAGGAATTTTACTTAAAAGGTATTTTGAATTAAACATTGTATTGTGTTTTAAGTTTAAAGCATCTGTATATGAACTTAATGGATGATTTCCTGGCCCGAGAACTACATGTACCTTTCCTGTTTTCTACAGATTTTTTTTATAGTGTAGATATCACATTAAATGCAACACTAACATGTACAATGTTCTCATGTCCCTGATACCAGTTGTAGGGATGTATGTTTCGACAAAGAATGAAAAATGTTCATTTTCAGCAAGATATATGTTATGTTAGATATATGTTTATTCAAGTGTTATATTGTTTTTTTTTTTTTTTTTATATATATATAAAAGGTGTGGAGGACACACCCCTGCAATTCCTGAAAACGTTTTTAGAATGTATTCCTAGAACTAAATAGTTGAAAAGCAAAGAGCCGCAGGCTACATGAGTCATGACACTAATTTATGTGCACTGGGACAAAACAGGCTGCATGACAAAAATAAATGTTTATGTACCAAGGAATTATTTTATATTAATCTGTATTAATCTATAATTGTTCAGTATGTTAGTTTTTTTTTTTTTTTTTTTGGTATTTCTCCCACTTTTTTTCTTCCTTTTTTTCACAAAATATGTTTTTCTCTAATTTTTTAATATTTTACTTAGTGTATATAAACACAATCAGATACAAAAATAACCTCAAGTGAAATATCACATATATTATATGAAAAATTTAGCATTCAACTCAAAATCAAATTATATTACACATTTGTTTTAAGAACATTTAGTGACCATGTCTGTTTAATTTAATTGTTTCTATTTAAAAAAAAAAAAAAAAAAATCAGCACCAGATTAAATATCTAGTTCAGTCATGAAACTCTAGATGGCGCAGGTTAATGCAATCTGCTAATAAACACATCATTTATTAGCACAAGCCTATGCTAATTCTGCAGCCAATGAGATTGCTGAACATTTAAATAGTCTGGTTCAGAGTTTGCTGTAAGCTGGTCCTGCTATCATGCTATCAGAGTTCCTATGAAACCCTCCAATTCCCCCAGCTCCACCTGTCTAGATCTGCTACAGGATTTATGTATGCCTATAGAGTGGTGCAAGGATTTCGTCAAAACCCGGAAGACTAATTTGACACTGGTTCCATTGAGATTTTCCTTTGTTCTACATTCTTCATTGTTCTACATTTTGTTCTACAATGCAAACTGTACACACTCACACACCAAACATTCTTGTCTAGTTACTTATTAGAAACATATGTTTTTCAAAATAAAAATAATGTAATATTTGTTTGTGGATGTTCTCTGGAGTTCAATCCTAAGAGAACTGTAGAAATATTGAAATAAAACCCTCGGATACTGACAAGTTCTTTTAACTTTTTCCTCTCTTTATTCACTTTTATTCTGCTAAACTCTTACAATAACAGCTTCAAATTTCACGTTTTTGATATAGTGTGTGTAATTTACGTTGTAGAACAAAACGATCAAGTATCGTCAAGTTTTGTTTACCACAGACTTATTTTACTCTTATAAATAAATTAACATTGTCATATCCATTAACATTCTAAAACTATTCCACGAGTTGTCATGCTTGAAATGCATATCTCCTAATACACTATGTTGTGATATATGTTGATAGATTTTAGTTGTACTTCTTATGCACCATATGAATAATGTGCACTCTGCAATTGCTCATTTACACTAAGATCATAAAAAGTTGCTCATGTTTGATTTTGGTCTGTCTTCTCATGAAGGTGTGGATGAAGCCACTATTGTGGAGGTTCTAGCAAAGAGGAGCAATGCACAAAGACAACAGATCAAAGCAGCTTATCAGCAGGATACAGGAAAAGTAAGCATATTCACATCCTCCAGCAGCGTTCTTCTTTGGCCTATTTTTATGTGTAAAGATTGTCAGGCATGTAAATGTGAGATTGGAAAAATGGATGGAGGAAAATGTAACGTTCTGAGGTTGTCCTTTCATATATGACTATGACTATAGTTCTCTGTTATTTTTAATTTTAAAAAATAACTTTGATTCTAGGTCTGGGCGATAAAATGGTATCGATATTTATCGACGGTACGTCTTAATCGATAACAATAGAAAAATGTTCGATATAACTCTAGATATAGTTTCACTTGAATGTGTTAAAATGTAAACAGACATGAAGTTCGGTTGCATGAACAACTCTCAAGCTCGCTCCGTCCTTGGACCACAAACAGACGCGCTACGAGTGACAAGCAAACAAGTTGCTGTGGAGTTCAGTTGCGCAATCGCCACGTGAAATCAGAACACAGAAACACATTAAAATGAGTGCTGTACCTGCCGGCGACGAGGACATTGTGAATAAAAAAGCACATATCAGCTCGTCAGTGTGGCAGTTTCATGGTTTCCTTACGTCTTACAGTTGATCTACTTAAAAGTTCGTCTTGAGAGCAGTTGTCATGTCGATATTAACAGCTGCACAAACAGTGTTTTCAACTAAACAGTATATTTATTTCTGTTACAAATATTCAAATGATCACAGAAGTACTGAGATAAAGGTTTATAGTTCAGATAAAACACAGCTTTTGAAAGAAACTTGAACGCGCTAAAAATGACACATTTATCGATTACATTGTTTCACCACCAGGTGGCGACAAGTGACTGTTAAAAAATGTATTTGACATTGAATCTTTATTCAACAGATTCTTTCAAATATACTGATTCATACAGTAATGAAACAAGAGTATTTATGGGCGTGTCATTGAATCATCCAAACAGATTTTTTTTTTTAAATAATTAATTAAAATATATTAAAAATTTTAAAATAGACTGCAGCAATTAATATTTTGTCAGAACCTCTAGTAAATTGCATGTTTTTTCGTTTAGTTGTCATTCAGAATTGTGATCTCGGTTTGAAACAAACAAAAAAGTTTCTCAATTTATCCAGAATTGTGCAGCTCTAAGTTTCTTTAACACTTATTTATTTAATCTTCATATAAAATATAAAAAAGATTTGTTTACATTTTATTATGCTTTGTTTTAAAAAATATTTGTTGTTTGCCTTAATTAAAAATGCATTGGTTAAATTCAAACATTTTTATCTACTACATTTTTTCAATAATTATCGATACCGATCAATATGAAACATTATAGCGTGATCATTTTTTTAGCTGTATCGCCCAGCCCTATTTGATTCAGACATTTCCCCAAGTATTTTTTTTTTTTTTAAGATGAATAGAAATAGACACAAAACTTAGCAAGAGACAAGCACATCAGCGACGTCATGCATACTGCATTAAACACAATCCATGTTCAGCTATGTTATGGTTCATTATTTATGATTGTGCCAGTTGTTTAAAAGGTCATGGGCTGATTTTGACTAAATTTACAACATTTTACCAGCAGGTGGCACTTTCATCAAACTTTTGTGGTACTCTTAGGTCATTCTGTTTCAGTGCACTCTAAAATAAAATAATAATAATAATAATAATAACATAAAAATACTTATTGATGGAAACAGCTTAGTATACTATTTAAAATTCAGAATATCTTTTGAGTGCCTTGGTCTGAAGATCTTTTAGAACTAACCTTGGTCTAAACTGTTGAAAAATGTATTGTATTATGTAAATAACTTTTTTTATATATGTTTTATGCTTCAGCCTCTGGTAGATGCACTGAGAAAAGCTCTCAAGTCAGATTTTGAGGAGGTGGTTCTGGCCTTGCTGATGACACCGCCTGAGTATGATGCTTTTGAAATAAAAAGAGCCATGAAGGTCCAATGTTTTATCTTTTTTTTCTCCAATGAAATCTGAACTTTATTATTTCTAACAACAACAAGAAAAAAATTTAAATAAAATATAAATAATAAAATAAAATAACTTTTAATTAAATTAATTAAATATATTTAATTATATGTTAGTTAATATATTTTAATATTTTAAAAAAGCATATATGTTAGTATTTTAATATTAAAATTTAACATAATCAGGGTCTTGGGACAAAAGAAGCTGTCTTAAGTGAAATTTTAGGGACCAGATCAAACAAGGAGATCACAGCGATGAAAACTAGTTTCAAAGAAGGTAAAAACACAGATCCAAATACATGCAAGTACTTAATGAATGCAGATGTGTATGTAGCTGTTAACCTCTTTCTGTTGTACAGTGTATGGAGAGCTGCTGGAGGAAGATCTTAAAAGTGAACTTAGTGGACATCTCGAAACTGTCTTGCTTGCCCTTTGCAAGGTACAAAAATTACACTGTTTAGTGTATTTATGTTACAATAAAAAAGCTAAATCTTTTATGTGTGCTAAATTAATATCTCATAACTTCAGGCTACCAGGAGTGAAGACTATAACATTGACGATGGGCTTGCAAAGAGTGATGCAAAGGTATGTGGCTGATTCCACTGCAGCATTGTAACAACTTCATTCACATTAATTGATTTATTTAAATAAGCTGATTTGTGTGGGTATAAATTATTTGCATGTAACCTGTTCTGAATTTGGATTGGTTGGTAGGCATCTGGAAGTATCCCATTCATTGTTTCCATAGACTATAGTGTATTTTTCTGTAGAAGCTATAAGTCAGTGTCATTTGAATTAGGCAACATTAAACAATACAACACAGTTACGAGTGTAATATTGCTTTTATACAAGAAGTTAATATTGAAAAACTTACATTTCACAAAGTGCAATACAGAACTTTGGCCTCTCTACTGCCATCTGTGACTGAAACGTAAAATTGTAAGTTACAAGTACTTGCAAATTTGTTGCTTTTACATCAGTTGTGCTTTGGCACTTGTGTTCTGTATGATTAAAACATTGTGACATAATTGCAATGTCTTCTTATAATCAATCCTAAATTTTACACAGTGCACAATACTGTATGTACAGTTTTGTGGGTTATTTATTTATTTAGCTTCATATCAAATGTTGTGTTGTGATTCATTTTGAAGCTGGTTGGTTCAGTTTAAGGCACTGAACTCTGTAGATTTTTTAATGCATATTGAGGAAATGAATATGAAAATGTATCTGGAACCACTTAAAAAGAGGGTGAATATTGGTGTATTTGCATTTATTAATTTAGCACATACTTCTATCCAAAGCATCTCTAGATAACATAACCAATGTATACAGAGGAGACAACTATTTTAGTAGTGCCACAATGCTGAATTTCGATAGTAAACCAGAATAGTTTTTATTATTATATTATTATTTTTTTACCCTTTATTAAGCCTTAAGTAGAGTTGGATAAGTAAGTGAAGTGCCTTTGGACAAGCAGGGATGTAAACTACTTAAGTAATTATACTTGATTACTGTACTTAAGTATTATTTTGTTGTATTTGTACTTTATTCAAGTGCTATTTAAACTGAATACTTGTACTTTTACATAATTACATTTCCAAAGGGAAAAATCTGTATTTTTTACTCCTTACAATTTTATTTTGGCTTGAAAAGTACTCATTTTGTTTTTGAAGATTATTTTCTTCCATCTTATGCACATCAAATATGGTAAACGGATGCTCATACATGCGTGCTTGACACCAGTGATGGAGTTAGAGGGGTATCGGTGTGGCCGTGGGCCTGGATACACCTGAGATCTAACTGGTCACCCTGGGTACCAGCCCAAAATTTAATTCGCTACTGGCAGTTTGATGCTGATGTGGGCAGTGAGGTTTAAATGATTCAGTTGTTTCATATACAACCAGTCAGTTATTGGCTGACTTAGCTGCCATTACCATTGTTGAATACGGCTGTACAGTGATGTTGTGATCCACTGATAGATGACAGTTGAGAGAGTTCTGTCTTTGTGAGATTAAGTTAAAAGGTCCAGATGTCTGAGTGGAAGGTGAGTTAAAAGCTGAACAATGCTGCTACATATTGTCAGGCATGGACAACATGTAGCAATGATATGAGCTGCGTGCCTTTATATTTAAGCTCAGTGAAGTTGTGCATATTGAGATCAGGAGGGGGCCAAGCACTGAAACCTGAGGCACCCCAGTAGTTAGCTTTCTCCAGTTCTCCAGTTTTTTCCAGAGAAACTGGAGAAATCTCTGTGCGTAAGGGACAAGGCCGAAGACCTTTATTGGATGCCCATGTTCTTCGGGCCCTCAGATGACACTGCATCACTCATCGGCATGACTGTGTCAATGACATTACTAAATGGGCCCATGAAAACACAATCCGCCGTGCCATCTGCAGATGCTAACTAAAGCGCTATCATGCAAAAAGGAAGCCATATGTCAACATGTGCTTCTGTGTAGATGTGCACGCATGCGGAAGATAAACAGAACACACATTGGATCGTCTTGGCATTGGCTAAAAGTTTTGTCCGCCAGATTTACTACAGTGGCAATGGCGGGAGGATATAAAACTCTGACAGCACTGCTTGGATATAACTAAAACTGCTGCATTTTTTAAAATTATACTTTGGATGCGGGCTCATTTGTTTGTGAGATATATACGATCATATACAGTTTTACAACATAAACGCTGCTCAGGTTGCAAAATTTCTTGAAGAACGATGATGGAGAGCAGATCATTCAGAAGAAATGTGATGCAAACAATAGATAATATATCAATATTTCATGGATTTAACGCTTTTGTGGACAAAAAGTACTGTTTTTTGTTTTTCAACGGACACTCATCATTTTACCCAAGTGCCACGGATTGGATTCATCTTGCGATCGCTATTTCATTATAAAGGTATTAAGTCCCATTTGATTTTTCGTGTTGTCATCATAGACTGGTTGTCATGTGCACACCCGACACAATTACAATTACTGGTGCTGCTGGAGCATCTATATCGTAAAAAAGACACCATAGATTGACAGTAAAACTTTAGAACTTTCTAATGGTATAACTTATCTTTATTAACTAATAAAGATAACAAGTTATATCATTAGATTATTAATATTTTAGATAGTATCTAAGATAGATAGATAGCTCCTTTGCCTGCTAACGTGATCACGTCAAGCTACGTGGGCGTGGTTTCAGCAACCAGGTACCTCAGTTCCAACCACATCCCGCCTCTTTGCCCATTTTCAGTTATCCGGGAGTGACGCGCTGCTAAGATGGCAGCGGCCTCATTTTCGCTTCAAAAATGCTCTTCAGAAATCTACGGGTCACGTCACGGACACTACGTCCATATTTTTTTTACAGTCTATGGTGTTGACCCATTGAATAATGATGATTGACGTGCTAGCCAACCAATCGTGAACCTAAGAATTATGACAGTCAAGAATGAAAGAAAGGAGAAAGAAACAACCAAAAATACACAGCAGACATAACAGGCTGTTTTCGCGCATGTGCCTTTAAATGCAAATGAGCTGCTGTGCTCCGATCACAGTTCCTGCCTCAATCAGATTCTCTGCGAAATATTAACAAGACATCTGCTTGGTTTTGATTATCATCTATATCGCGAACACTCTCGGATAGCATAGTTTTTCTTTCATCATTAAAGTTTATTATTTCCACGCGTTTTAAAGCTATATCAGCTTTTAAACTTCTAATGGATTCTGAGCGCACTTCTGAGCTGCACTATCTGAAGCACACACACCGAGACAGCTGGCTGTCAGACGTCAAGTCTCGTGAGTAACTTCTCCTTCACATTTTTTGTTTTGTTTAAACTGTCAAATACACACAAGGTTCTCTCAAAAAAAACACACAGTTCATCTTATCTTATGCTTCACCCCATCTTATGCTGTAACTTACTGGCCCTAATCTCTTTTCCGCCCTAGCTGGCCCCTCCTATTTATGCACATGCTTGGCTGAAAACCTATTAGATGCACTAGAGATAGGATGGGAATGGAACCAAACCAGATCTCCCGGTTTAAACTGCACATCTTTATGATCCAGTTTAAATACAAACAAAGGACACAATCATCTTCAGGGTCTAATTCACTCTTTTAGTTCAAATTTGTTTGGGGATGGTAGCTGGTCGTCAGCTTCTGCCCCACCCCTCATCTCCCAATCTTTACACAGTTCAACCAAAAGAAACTTTTGGTCCAATTTCAGCTTGCTCCCTTCTTCTTTAAATTATTCAAAGGTGTAGCAATGACTGCAAAGTGAGGTATAAACTTTTGATATCAACCCACAAGTCCCAGGAACTTTTGCAATAAAAGGATTATCAGTTGGCACAGGATATTCAGTTATGGCTTGAATCTTGTTAGGGTCCACCTCCACACTGTGTACTGAAACCAGATGCCCCAGGAATGTTGTGCCCCAGTGACACTTCTTCATGTTCAGACTTAAACCTGCTTTAGACAATTTCTCCAACACTGCTCTCAGATCAAATAGATGCTCTTTTTTCTTTTAGAATGTATGATGATGACATCAGTGTACACAAAGCAGCTTTTGCCAATCATCTCCCTCAAAACATTTTCTAGGCCCGATGTGGTGATGAAGGGTGTCTTCTGTTTAGAGTCCTCTGCCATCTCCACCTGCCAGTAACCTGACTTAAGGTCTAGAGAGGAAAACCATATAGCCCCATCTAAGGATGGGGCAACATCCAAACATCTAAAATGTCATGGATTATCGGCATGGGATATGCATCTGAAATGGTCTTACTACAGTGTGTGCAGAATTATTAGGCACGTTGATTTTCTGATCATATTTTTTTTCCAGGCAAATCTTACCAATTCCAAACCACATCAATCTTAATGACTACTATTAATTTTGTATTTAATCATTTATAAGTGATATGTAATTGTTCATGAAGGCTGGAAATGAAAAACGCCTTATATTCAGGTGTGCAGAATTATTAGTTAGGTTTTTTTTTGTTTTTTTGCAGGCAAAAAAAGAGATTTAACTCAGACTGAAAAGTCAAAAATTATTAAATGCTCATGAGAAGGATGCAATACTAATGCAATACTAGATATTGCAGATAAGGCATGACCATTGGACAGCATAACGCTCATTGGGTCAGCTGGGTCAGACAAAAACCGGTGGAGAAGAAAAGACACATGTTAACTGCAAAAGAATTTAGAATTAAGGTGAAGAGTGTGAAACCATCAGGAACCCTTTAGTCTCTAGTGCCACCATTTTCCAGAACTGCAACCTACCTGGAGTCTCCAGAAGTGCAAGGTGTCAGGATCTCAGAGACTTAGGTTAGGCAAAGAATCCTAAAAAATTACACCCACTTAATAAGAGACTGTTCTCCATCAGAATTAACATATAATGATCTTAACATGGATAAAATTTGTAGGGTTTAGTCTTGTTACAAAAGATTCAGCAGAAAAATCTGGCTCACCATTACTTTGTCCTTTATCATTTTCTTCACTGTTTAAATCATTGATACTCTCCATGATAACCAAATTCATATACACAACAACAATTGCACATGAAAATAGATCCCCATACTGGCCACCACTATGTAACAAGTCCTAATATTAGCGAGATTACAAAAAAAAAAAAAAAAAAGCATCAGACACCAAGAAACAGGAAGTTACAAGCAAGTCCAGCACAGCATTATGGGAAATGGAGTTACAAACATCACAGTTTTAGCAGTCAAGAGATAAAGACTTGAGAACCTCAGTTCTTTTTTCTTTACACATAGTTCTGACATTAATTAAATATTAATATGTAGAAATGCTACAGTGTAAACAGCAGTATATTGGTGTGCATGTAAATGCACTCACTGTCTCTGACTCTGTACGTTGTTTTCTCAGGCTCTGTTTGAGGCAGGAGAGAATCGGGTTGGTACTGTTTGCTCTGTCCTGATTGATGTCCTCACATCCAGAAGTGAAGCTCAGCTGTGCAAAAGTAAGTTAAGGAACATTTATGATAGAATATAGATGTTACATTTATGATAGTTGACACTGATAGTGTTATTTAAAATCTTTTTGCAGTTTTCAAGTATTACGGCCAATACAGCAAGCAGGGTCTAGCCAAAGCTCTGGAGAGTGAGCTTCATGGAAACCTTGAAGACTGTCTGATGATTCTGGGTAAGGAAACAAGTGCTCATTTTAGGTTGTGTGTACAGTATGTGTGTGGGTGTGTGCAAGAAATTCCAGACATGTTAAATGCTTCAGTTATCAAAAGGCTATTCAAAGCAGAGCAACTTTTTAGGAAGCTTGTTTTTCCAGCTCTGCATGTTGAAGGTGGGTCCAGACAGCAGTATCACACAAAACTCTATCACAAAAAGATAGTTACAAAAGATACAATAGAAACTAAATCAAGCAGTATACAGTAAAGTCACATCTTCAGTTTGTGCACACATAGAGTAATAGCCTCTTACGAACATACAAACCTCACAACATTCTTATTTTTCATGTTTAGTGAAGTCTGCTTGGAACAAACCTGCCTTATTTGCAGAAAAGCTCCACCTGGCTATGAAGGTAAAGTTGCAAAGGAATTCATGGAACGTATTCTAGTTTGTCCATGTAGTTACTAGCACTTTGAGTGCTGCACATGATTTTGATATCCTCAGCCTTTATTTATTTAGGTATTTTCACATGAATTTAAAGGGGTTATGAAATTCATTTTCAGATATTTATATTATGTTTCTGGAGGTTAGCTATGACGTTAGCAAAGTTTTTTTTTTTTTTCTTTTGCACCAAAAAAGTTGTAAACAAAAAAATATTTGTAAAAAGTCATGCTGATAGCGCTTCCCATAGTGTCAACGCCATGACAAGGTGTTGAAGTTCCACTATGAAAGGGAACATTGTTTTTAAAGGATTAGTTTACTTTCAAATTAAAATTACTCCATGCTTTACTCACCCTCAAGCCATCCTAGGTGACTTTCTTCTTTCTGATGAACACAATCGGAGAAATATTAATAAATATCCTGACGCATCCGAGCTTTATATTGGCATTGATCGGGATCAACGAGTGTGAGCTGACGAAAGTGACTCCATCCATCATAAACACAGCTCCGGGGGGTTAATAAAGGCCTTCTGAAGCGAAGCGAAGCGTTTGTGTAAAAAAATATCCATATTTAACAAGTTATGAAGTAAAATATATAGCTTCCGCCAGACCGCCTTCCGTATTCTACTTACGAAGAAAGTATAAAACTCTCGCAGTTCAAAACGCTTATGCTACGTCCTACGCCTTCCCTATTTAACTTACGGAAAAAGCTTAACTGACGTGACGCCAGTTTACACTTTCTTTGTAACTTGAATATGGAAGGTGGTCTGGCGGTAGCTAGATATTTTACTTAATAACTTGTTAAATATGTTTTTTGTTTTTTTATTCAAACGCATCGCTTCAGAAGGCCTTTATTAACCCCCCCCCTGAGCCATGTGGAGTATGTTTATGATGGATGGATGTGGATGGATACACTTTCTTCAGCTCATACTTGTTGATCCTCGCTCACTGCCATTATAAAGCTCGGATGCGTCAGGATATTTATTAATATTTCTCCGATTGTGTTCATCAGAAAGAAAGAAGTCTTGGGGTAATTTTCATTTGAAAGTGAACTAATCCTTTAAATCACTCGGGCACTTTGTTAAAAAACTTCAGCCAAAATCACTAAAATGGCAGCACTGGCAGTTTGTCCACATCCAGGGACAAAACAACTTCAGATGATCTTTCTCAACATCTCATACCTTTGTCGCTCTTGTAATTGATGGACAGATATGAACACGCCTCCTTTATTTACATACGCATGTCAATGAGTGTGTAGAGGAAAATCAGAATTTAACTTAGATTATTGCTACTCTGTGAATAATTGACATATGTATCTTTAATATGGTCTTGCTTTATAGGGACTGGGAACCAACACTGACACACTAACTAGAATCATTGTGAGTCGTTCAGAAATTGACCTGCTAAAAATCATTCAAGAATACAAAAGGATGTATGGCAAAACCCTTCAGGAGGCCATTCTGGTGAGTCTTTATATCTATATTTGAAAAGCTTTAACCAAAGTCAACATGAGAATGTATAAATTTATTATTTATTTTTCTCATTGTATATTGCTGCCTGTTTCATCATGCTGTCCTGTTAAATACAATTGCTGTCCAATTTAAATATTTTTCTGGTTTTACAGAAGGAAACAAGTGGAGATTATGAGAAGATTCTGCTGGCTCTCTGTGGAACTCAATAATCATCTCTTACATGTCTGGATTATGTGAAAATCTTCTGTAAATTCATTACATTATATTCACTACCTATGTCAGCACCAGTTAATCTCCCCATAGTTGACTCATGAAAAGTGTTACATTTAAATATGGAAAAAATGTCAGTTGTGCACACTATAAATGTTGAATTTACAATATAATATTGGCCACAACTTTTTCACAGTAGAACATATTGGTGAACATATTGGTTTCTTTACCATGTGACAAAGAATGTGAGAACTCAGGGCTGGTGACTTGCTTGATCTGTGTGTCTATTGTCATAATTAAAGAGACAAATTCCACAAGTTGATACTAATAAACTCACATCTACACCATCTTATGCAATATCTAATGAGCAATAAAATTTCCTATGTAAGTTTTGTTTTGTATTAGGTTTAGACTACAATTGGTAAAGTACAGCAGACAAATTAAATGGTAGATTATTACAAGTCTTACAGACAGGTACAACCAGAACAACCTGGTCTTACCCCTCCACCCAGCCCAAAGATTTTCGGTGGGTGTGTATAAGGAATAAAAGACAGGTTCTGTTCCTGAAATTATCCATTTCAGAACAGCTTTACAGACTTCACAGAGGAACAAGTGAGTTATCTTTTTAAATGCATTTAACTGCATGTCCTCTACTATAGCTTGTCATTATTAATGTGCAACGTGTCTTAATGATTCTATATTCATAATTGAGCAATGTACAACTGATGGAATTGATATGACAATCTAGATTTACATATCTGGAGAATGTTTGCAATGACTGGTCATAAGCTCATCCTTATGCATTTGCTCTGTTCTTAGCTTCTTCAAAGCTCGCAAGATGGCTTTTTTGCAGCAACTTTTCCAGCAAAGTAATGATGACAAGGTAAGTAAAAACATTTCCTTTAATATGATCAGTTGAAAGGATAAATTTTAGGTAGGTCTGCTGTAGGTGATGAGATACGCCTCAAAAGAAACCTGTCATTACTTATTTGTACTTGCATGTTGCTATATGTTTTTTTCTCAGGGTTTTAAAGCTGCTCCTGCTGTTGAGACAGGATACTTTGGAACAGTCAAGACTGATCCAAACTTTAATGCCCAGAATGATGCTGCAAAATTAAAGAAAGCCATTGAGACCAAAGGTAAAATAGAGATATGTAAAGTGTTTGTATGCTAAATGCAAATTTAACATGCTTTCATGTTCATTATACTGGCATTGAGAAAAAAGTCAAGTAAAAACTGCAAATGAATAGAACACTTCATATTTTTTTATGTTGCATGTATGGAGGACACACCCCACCAATTATGTCACACCAGGAAGAAAGCTAATATACTTTTCCCGAATACAGCTCTCTTTGGACTTGTATTATTATGCGTCTAGCTTTATTGCCCTTATTTACCTCTGATTATACACAAGGAATTAAGTACAATTGCCCATTGTACCAAGATCCATCAGAATTACTCTGTAGTATGATCATAAACGGCTGCTCATGTGTAAACTGATGTGATTTGGCCTGTTTTCCTTTCATGAAGGTGTGGATGAAGCCACTATTGTGGAGGTTCTAGCAAAGAGGAGCAATTCACAAAGACAACAGATCAAAGCAGCTTATCAGCAGAGTGCAGGAAAAGTACGAATATTCACATCCTTCAACATCTTTTATTGGCTAAATAAAAATTTAATATTCAGCATTTGTTTGAATCCAGTTATGTTTCCTGTTCTTATGTTTTTCTACATGGTCTAATGAAAGCTTGAACAATTTTCTCTTTAACAATCTTTTTTATGGACCCTTGAATTCGACATTGTGGGACAATAGAGATGAGTAAACCTGGCTTTCTTGTTTAAGGGTTTTTTTTTTTTAAACAATCTTTTTTTTTTTTTTCAACCCTAAAACTTGACCTATGAAACAATACAGATTAGCGAGCCTAGTCATTTATCTATATGTCCAAGTCAAATTCAAGTTTAAAGAACACAGATGAGAAATTCTTTTACTTGTTTATATAATTTTTTTTTTTTTTTTGTTAATAGCTTTTGTTTTATCATTATTCCTCAGCCTCTGGCAGATGATTTGAAAAAGGCTCTGAAGTCAGATTTTGAGGAGGTGGTCCTGGCTTTGCTGATGACACCGCCTGAGTATGATGCTTTTGAAATGAAAAGAGCTATGAAGGTACAACTTACTGCTCATATTGCAAAATATATAAATATATTTTAAAAAATGTAGTTTTTATTCAAAGACTTACTATACAATATACTAAAACTTAAATCTAAATACTAATACTAAAACTGAATTGATAATCAGAATCTTGGGACAAATGAGAATGTCCTAAGTGAAATTCTGGGGACCAGATCAAACAAGGAGATTACAGCATTGAAGAATACTTTCAAAGAAGGTAACAAAAATGACTGACAAAAAAAACATGTTCTTCCTAAAAGCAGATGTATGTGTATGCTGCTAACCTCTTTCTGTTGTGTAGTCTATGGAGAGATGCTGGAGGAAGATATTAAATGTGAAGTTAAAGGACATCTTGAGACTACCCTAGTTGCCCTTTGCAAGGTACAAAAGTATCATAAAAATTCAGTGTAATTTTTGTTAAAGCACAATAAAATAAAATGTTATATGTATTGATAATGACATATTACTTTGCAAATATCTCATAACTTCAGGCTACCAGGAGTGAAGACCGTAACATTGATGATGGAGTGGCTAAGAGTGATGCAAAGGTAAAGATTCTTTACTTACACTATGGCCAGTGAAGTATGTACGATATATAGTCAATAGTTTTACACTTGCCATAATTAATAATACTGAAGTTGCAAGATGGTACCATTTACAGTAGCTTTTCTAAATTGTGTTGGTATGAAAAACAAGAAACCGCAGAATAATGAAAATAGCATGAGTATGTTGCCATGAACGGCGGTCCATTATACAGTTTGCCGTCATAATAAAAATATTTGACCAATGCTTGACCAATCATAATCAAGTTCTGCTGACAGCCATGCAATAGCATTATAAATAGATACAAACAGTGTAAATGCTGTCTTTAACTTTGCTATGCTGTTGCTTTAGGCTCTGTTTGAGGCAGGAGAGAATCGGCTTGGCACTGTTTGTTCTGTTCTGATTGACATTCTCACAAACAGGAGTGAAGCTCAGTTGTGCAAAAGTAAGTTGAAGAATATGATTCTTCTTCAGAGATACAGTAGTTGATTCCATTAATAGTTGATGCCATTCTGGTGTACTTCAGCTCATATTGACCCTCTGAGGCACTAACAGTGTTATTTAAAATCTACAGTTTTCCAATATTATGGCCAACTTAGCAAAGACGGTTTGGCCAAAGATCTGGAGGGTGAGCTACATGGAAGCTTTGAAGACTGCCTGATGACACTGGGTAAATATAGCCTTCACTTTAGTCTGTGTATATCTCAGTGGGTGTGTGAAAGAGTAGTTGCTTTTGTGCTAAATGCTTCAGTGGTCATCTGAATGAAGGCAGCTCCATAAAAACCTGTTCAAAAGACAGTTCGAAAGCAGGTTTTTCCAGCTTTGTGTTTTAAGGGCGGTTTCATTCTCACCAAATACTTCTTAACCAGATTAGATACAAATATCCAAGAGTAACTAAATTGAAAAAAGTTCTTGGAAAAGCTGTTCTTACTGTCTTTCTCTTGTTATAGTAAAATCTGCTTGGAACAAACCTGCCTACTTTGCAGAAAAGCTCCACCTGGCAATGAAGGTAAAGCTGCAGAGGAATTCATGGAACTTATTCCATTGGATCCTTTTTGTTTCTTACAGATTCTCTGTACGTCTTATCTGGTCCGAGGGCCAAAGATGCTGGAACCCTTTTTGTATTTCTAGAGATTTTCAAATTATTTTTTTTCTGGCCTGAAGTGCGTCCATCAGGGCTTCAGACTCTTGGTGGTAAAAAATGACTTTGTCTAACTCTAGATGTCACTATTATAAACAAATTTACGCTTTGACAAATAACTCAAAGAATTGGTCAGATTTTAGTCAGATCAAGTTTAAAGTTGGAATGCATTTTCTTTGGTACACGTGCTAACATATAAACAAAACAACAAAAATGGCTGCCAATCAGAATTCAGAAGCCAAGAACTTCAGTTGTGAAAAAGTGACCATCATGAAATTTGGAACATATGAGGAGGGATTCAGGAATAGGCTGTATGCTATTTTTTTTTTTTTTTTTTTAAATTGACAACAAGGGGGCACTATAATAAATGAATTTACATTTTTGCTTATATTTCAGGAGTTGTATGGACTAAAGACTAATTTCAAACTAGACTAAACTCTGAATCTTATGGCTTTTTGCGCAAAAAAATTAAAAATATAAATAAATAAATAAAATTTCCTTCTCAAACTCCTTAGCTGTTTGTCTATTAATTTGACTTAGATTATTGCTACTCTGTGAATAATTGACATATGTATCTTTAATATGGTCTTGCTTTATAGGGACTGGGAACCAACACTGACACACTAACTAGAATCATTGTGAGTCGTTCAGAAATTGACCTGCTGAAAATCATTCAAGAGTACAAGAGGATGTATGGCAAAACCCTTCAGGAGGCCATTCTGGTGAGTCTCTGCAATTCATAATGGGTGATCTGAAAAGCTTCTGAATTAAATTTCACATTCTTAGATCCATCATATTTAAAACCAGCATGTCTGAATGAAAAGTGGCTTTTGTGTTTGGTTTTTACAGAAGGAAACAAGTGGAGATTATGAAAAGATCCTGCTGGCTCTCTGTGGCACTCAATAAACACATCTGTTAGTTGATTATGGGGCGTATGCATGACCCATGTAAACACTTAATCTCCTCAGGGTGTGGCTCTTCAGGAGTGTTTCATTAAAACTCTTTTTGCATCTCATTGTTTAATTGTTTTCTTTGACCAGAGGGCTGTTTCATAAAACAAGATTAGAAAACAAGCCAGGCTTATTTTAGTTAGTCAGACTTATTGTCAGGGAATTCTGTTTCATAAAACAAACTTAAATTAGTTTAAACTCAGTTACTCTGGCAACTTATGCTGGGAAACTAGCCTGGTCCGGAGCAGGCTAACTGTCAGGCTAAGCTGAGCTCCTCTAACACTGACCAATAGGAAACGCAATGATATTACAGCTGACTCTCTCACATATAATTATTTGACTTTATTAATCACTATCAGTCCAATATATACATATATGTATATATATATATATATATATATATATATATATATATATTATACAACAATGGAAGCACTTGGGAGAGAACTATCAGGAGACTTATTTCTTAGCACAAAAGAGGTCAGTGGTACAAGAGGATTACCAAATCATTGTTTTAAGTGTTAAAATATAACAAAAGTAACAAGGAATTTCAAAATCAATAGATCTTTGACAAGGCCCCTGAAACAACCAGGCCTTCATTTTTAAGGTTTCATTAAGTGATGAGTGATTTTTTTGCTAGACAAAGAGCAGGAGAAATACCAAGCGAGTGTCTCAGAGCCAGCAAAAGCTATGAAAAGAGTGACAGAGTAAGATGCAGCCTGCAGAAGTGACATGCATGGTTGTTGTTCACACTAGAAATAGGCCTGTCTACTGTAGTCAAAGCACAATAAAGTCAGCTAGCCTTTTCCAAGGCCCATATTTACTAAAATATAGACCTCTGGGAATCTATACTCTGGTGTCATATATATATATATATATATATATATATATAATCAGTCAAACCAAAATTTATTCCGACACCTTAAACATTTAATTCATTAATTCAGTTTATTCACTATAGTTTAAAAAAAAAATGGTAATAAAATATTACAAGATCTCAGAGTCAGAAATTAATCTTAATTATGTCAGATAACACTTAAGCAAAGTGGTCAGATAACACAGGTCAAAGTGTCAAGTGTGTTATTTTGCTATCCTCCCTTACATAAATGAACTACAGTGTCCTGCACCCACTTGTAAAAATATATAAAAAATGTCTGAATTTTTAGTTTGACTATATATATATATATATATATATATATATATATATAATGTGTGTGTGTAACCTACAGGTTTTCTTTTCTTACTGGCTAAATGTTTTGTGCCCAAGATTTAATTAGATTGTTTTAAAATATATGAATACGTTTCTCTCTGTTTTGTTTTTGTTTTGGGTTTTTTTGGCAGCTGTAGTAACTTTTATGGTTATTAGAAGAGCAGAAATTAAAAACACAAAATTAAAAATTAAAATAAATATGCACAGACTAAATTGTAATTGGTAAGATGAATCTAAACTCAGTTGGCCTAAAGTATATTGATTTACCCCATTGCAATAGTCCATTTACAGTTACTATCATTAAAAATACACTTACTTGTAGGTTTAAAATTGTACATAAGGCACATTTAATGTCCAACATCAGATATTTTAGCAAAATGTATATTTTAGTCGAATTATTGCGCTCCTGTTTCGTCCCGTCTGTTTAGCGCGCATGCGCCCAGTAGCGCTCGTTCACTGTGAAGTTGAGCAGCAAAATGGAAATATTTGCATGACTTTCTAACATTTACAGATGGAGAATAAACTTGTGAAAAGTAAGTTATGCACTGAGGAAAACACCATGTCTCAAACGCATAAAATAGCACAAAATGTATGCTGTTTCCTATGGTGGATCGATTTGATCCATGATCGACCTCTAGGGCTGCTTAAGAAAAGCGTGCACGCGCAATTATCTTGACTAGGTAAACCTGGATCGAATTAGCGGGACTGGTTGAATTTAAATTACCTTTTATGAAACCGCTTTAGCCCCAACTCACACACACACACACACACACACACACACACACACACAAAAAGAACAAACAAAAACAAAAAACACCATCAATGAATTAATTTTATTTTGGGGGGTCGGGAGGCATGTTCCCCCGAGAAAATTTTGATTTCCCTGATCTACATATGTGCATTTT
The DNA here is from genome assembly GCF_019924925.1 of Ctenopharyngodon idella. Lineage (NCBI taxonomy): Eukaryota > Metazoa > Chordata > Actinopteri > Cypriniformes > Xenocyprididae > Ctenopharyngodon > Ctenopharyngodon idella. Next base: position 9,720,501 of record NC_067224.1, on the reverse strand, counting down.
AAGACATTTGAAGGCAAAAAAGGATAACTCTTCCCCTCCTAAAGCTGATCCTTGACTGATAGTCTTTTCATTTTCATCTGTGTCAGTGAAGAAAGTAAACATAGGGTCAAGTTATATTATATATATATATATATATTTATATATGTTTTACGAATCATTTTCTTAGACAGGTTAGTTTACTAAAGGCTACCAGGAAAAAAAGCGTATTAAATTTATTCACAATATGTGAAAATTCATTATTAACCTAGTATAGTGAAAACGGCTTTTTTAATGTTTCTTGTCCCTTCAAATTGACAGTTACTAATTATTACATTACACGAATCATGTAAATTATATAGACCTATTTTCAGGGTGCGAATTACACTATGACCTTTTTTTTTCAAACAGAGATCATGATACTGAGCAGACAACAAAACAAAATAACATGAATTTTACTAGAGCTTCTGATAAAATATTAATCGCTGCAGCCTACTTAAAAATGTTTAGTTAATTTGAATTATTATTTAAAAATGGTTATGAATGATTCACAAATACTTACTCATTACTGGATAATCGTTTTTTGAAAGAACTTCTTGAATTAATGATTCGGTGACAAATATATTTTTAACAGTCACTTTTCGCCACCCTGTGGCCTAACAGTGTAATCGATATTATTATTATTATTAAGTTACTTTCAAAAGGTGATTTTCTCTATTTATGGTGTTATCGCTAGATATCGTAGATATCAGTGTTTATATCCGAGCTGTAAACTTTCATCCCGGTACTTCTGTGATCATTTGAATATTTGTAACACAGAAATAATGATACTGTATGGCAGTAATGAACGCAACTTTCACGTGCAATTCACTATGGAGCTGATTTATTATTTAGAAATAGTTCGGTTTGAGTCAGTTCAGTTCAATTCTATTATTTAGTTCACCCAATAATGAAAATTCTGTCATTAATTACTCACCCTCATGCCGTTACAAACCTGTAAGACCTTTGTTCATCTTCAGAACACAAATGAAGATCTTTTTGAGGTATAAGACATTGTCCACAGACAGCAATTTAACCACCACTTTCAAGGTCCAGAAAGGTACTAAAGACATCGTTAAAACCGTCGATGTGACTGCAGTGGTTCAACCTTAATTTTATGATGCAACGATAATACTTTTTGTGTGCAAAAACAAAAATAATGACTTTATTCATCAATATCTTCTCTTTGGTGTCATTCTCATACGTTGTTTTCATCCAGCGCTTCCAGACTCATTGGCCAGCTCCTGCGTCAGCATCACACGCATGCGTTGTGCTGCTCACATGTGCAGCTTTGGCCAAATACTGAGCCGGCATTTGGACGTAAACACGGAAGCCTTCACTGTGCTTACTGTAGCAACTATGTAAGGATAATGACAGGGAAGAGAAGATATTAATGAATAAAAGTTGTTTTTGCACACACACAAAAAAAAGTATTCTCATCACTTCATAACGTTAAGGTTAAACCACTGCAGACATGTTGACTGTTTTAATGATGTCTATACCTTTCTGGACCTTGAAATTGTTGATTATATTGCTGTCTATGGACAAGTCATATACCTTTCATATGAACTTCCCTCATCCACTTCACGAAATGAAACGCACTTAAAAATGGCGGCAGGGATTCCCCCCGAAGTTCACGAGTGCATGTCTAAAATTGGAGTGGAAGGCAGCCCAGCTTGTCACGACTGAAACCGTATTGTCGCAAACCTGTCGTTCAGCCACGTTGTTGAATGATGTCATGCAGGTGGTGTCGTAATAACTTCATTAAATTAATCTGTTTTTAGATTGAATTACTGCTAGATTTATTGCTATAAATTATGTTCTTGGTGTCACGGTGGTGTTGCAGTATTCAAACGCACGACAAAGGAGATATCTTCGAGAACATTTAATGGAGTAATATGAACAAGGAACATCACCAGGAAAGTAACTTAAAAACACCACTTAACAAATCAAAGCTAGACAAAGAATGGACTGAAACTAAGGGCTTAAATACACACCAAACAGAGGAGTTAACAAGACTAATTAACAAGAAACACCTGAACTGAAGACATTAATCAGTAACCTAGGATACTGGGCTGGGCGCCCTGGAGGCTGACTAGTAGAATCTTAGGTAGGACAGGAAGCCTCCAGGGCGGTACCGGTGGTACAGGGATCCAGAGAGGTGCGGGCAGCTCAGGGAGCCACCAGGGTGGCGCTGGTTCAGAAGGCCATGGCGGCGCCGACAGTACAGGGGGCCAGGGTGGAGCCAACAGTTCAGGGATGGCCTCCTTGGCTGTAGACTGGTCAGGGGCTGGAGCAATCACTGGACTCTGGTCAAAAGTCAATTAACCATGGGTCCTCCGCAGGTTCTGGAGAGGACTCATTTCCAGGTGTGGCCATTCCAGCTGAGGGCTCAGGCATGGCGGCCAACTTGGGACGAGGCTCAGGCATGACGGCCATCTTGGGACGAGGCTCAGGCATGGTGGCCATCTTGGGACGAGGCTCTGGACGGAGTACTGAGATGGTCTTAGGAACTGCAGCTGGGAGAAGGGAGGTGGACTTCAGCGCTGACCTGACCTGACTTTTCCCCCAGGTCAGCGCTGTTGGCAACCCATTTATGGAACCGGGGAAGCACAAGAGGGCAGAAATGGCTGGAACCATTGGAGCGGTATGTGGAGAGAACCGGCGTGGGGTGAGCTGGTGAGGCCACATGTGTTTCCGATGGGGCTGGATGAGGATAACACTCCTTTTCTTTAACTTTTTCTACAAAATTAGAACCGTTTAAATAAAGAATGAGATTAATCAACTCGACTAGAGAAATAACAAGCAAGTTCGCAAAAGCGAATTGCATCCTCATCCAGTCCCATCTGAAAACACACATGAGAGGCATCAGGCCAGCTCACCTGATGGGTAAGCTCAAGAAACTCCTCTACATACCTCTCCAAAGAACGACCATTCTGCCTCAGGCCCCACAGGCGGTCCTCAGCCAGGATCATTTTTTGAAGATTTATTTTGTCATTTATTTTGTTTGTCATGTCTTGCTTTCTGTCACGATGGTGTTGCAGTATTCAAACACACGACAAAGGAGATACATATCTTCAAGAACATTTAATGGAGTACTATGAACAAGGAAAATCACCAGGAAAGTAACTTTAAAAACACCACTTAACATAATCAAAGCTAGATAAAAAAAAAAATGGACTGAAACTAAGGGCTTAAATACACACCAAACAGAGGAGTTAACAAGACTAATTAACAAGAAACACCTGAACTGAAGACACTAATTAATCAGTAACCTAGGATACAAACAGACAGGCAAATGAGGAGAACTGAAACAATTAACAAACTAGAAAACTAAGCAACTGAAGACAGGGAAAAAAATGAAAACAGATGAAAACAAACTCTAAACATGACATATGGCACCTGAGGACTAATTATCATTTTTCTCAGTTATTTTGCTTTATTTCCAGATTCAATCATAGGCGCGTTCTTACGTACTAGAGCACATACGCACATGCACACTCTTCAAAAATGGTGATCTCTTGACAAACTAAAATATGTAAATGACATTTGTATAAATTTGAAATTAAAGATATACATTGTCGTTAATGTCAACTTTCTTATTTTGCTGAAGAAAACGATTTATTAAGTCCACTTGTCATAAAAACATGAAAATATGCTTCTCACATCTCGAGAGCTGTTGTTCCAATCACACAAGTTTGCGATGCTGTTTGTTAACGTTCGTAACAAGCAAATGTTTTCAGGAAGTAGCCTACATTTTTTATGATCTATCCAACATTGTTTAATATAATAATGCCATGAATGGAAGTTAGGCATTATGCAGTGTTCCCAGTGTTTCTTGTTTGCTGTAGCCCTACCAGCACACAGTGCACCTGTAGAAACTGATAGGACTGTAATTGGAGATGATGTGCCACAGGCAACAGATGCAGTGGAGCCATCGCAGTGGAATAGCGCTCACACAGTCAAACTAGGTCCTTTAGGAACTTTTTTTTTTTTTACAATCATTTGACAGTCCAGTCTGTTGTAGACAATGTCAAATCGCTTTTTAATGAGAACCTTTCAATGAGGAGAGTCATCAGAGCAATATTTCTGCATGAAGCAGTGATCATAACCATCTGAAGATGACACCAACAGCACTTTTTCCATATGCAATTTTTCTTGGGATTGCACTCCAATGTGTCCAGACGAGATTATACACAAACCGTTGGGCGGTTAAAATAACTGGAGGTCCTGATGCTGCTGATCTTATTGCAGACAAATATGGATTTGTGAATATGGGCCAGGTAAGTACACTGTAAAATATTTTGCCAGTTAAATGTTTCATGTGGCAACATCTTGTAACAATTGAACACGTATATATAAATAGGTGTTATCACATTTATTTTAACTTTGTATTTATTCTTGTTTCCTGCTTTAAATTATTATTAAAAGTCTCAGTGGCCTATAAAATTATGTGATTTATCAACACAGACAGTATGCTATTATGTTTTTATGTTTTCTGTATGATCCTAGAATTGCAGCTTTTCAACACAAAAGTACTGTGATGATACTATGATACAGTAATGGTCACACATATGATAATAACATGGTACTTTGTTATATATTATGCTGCTGAATTACCATATTCATGTACCATGTAATTGTCATGTTATTCAAGTCAAGTCAATCTTATTGTCATTGAAATGGAAAGATGTTGTTTCACCAGGTGCAGTTACTGCCAGGATAAAACTTAATCAAAGACAAACTAAAAGAATCTAAGACAAACTAATATTTTTATTACACCAACTATGTAAACAAACTCTTGTTCCTTTTTCTTTCAAATTAGTCTTTCAGTATTACCAAACCCATGTCTCTGGGTCACTGGCTCTTGTATAATAAATGTGTTTAACCATGCAAGACGAGCTCCTAACCCTGATGGCATCTTATACCCTACTTCAGTTAGTTAACCAACTGACACACATTTTTTGTCCCCTTACTGCACAAATAAATATAGCAGCTGTACATTTAAGAGATAACTAAATGTGACAGCATACTCATGAAGATTTATAAATGTAATTTTCACTTGATTGAACATTTGAGGTTTAAATTAAAATAATTAAAAAAACAAAACAAAACAAACAAACAAACAAAAAAAAAAAAAAACAGGAAAAGGGTGTGCATATAAATGCACTAGAAATGGACAATAGAATTTTATAGGGCATCTACTGTACACTTGCCCTATGCACAGACCATAAGTTTAAAATACACTACTGTTGAAAAGCATTTATTTAAAGAAATTAATATGTTTATTTGACAGGGATGCATTAAATTGATCAAAAGTGACAGTAAAGACATTTTTAACATAACAAAAGATTTCTATTTCAAATAAATGTATCACGGTTATACAAAAATTTTAAGCAGCACAACTGATTTCAACACTGAATAACGGTAACACTTTACAATTAGGTTCATTAGTTAACATTAGTTAACTACATTAGTTAACATTAACTAATAATGAACTGCACTTCTACAGCATTTATTAATCTTTGTTAATGTTAATTTCAACATTTACTAATACATTATTAAAATCTTGTTAACATTAGTTAATACACTGTGAACTAACATGAACAAACAATGAACAACTGTATTTTCATTAACTTAAGTTAACGAAGATTAGTAAATACTGCTCACGGTTAGTTCATGTTAGTTAATACATTAACTAATGTTTAACTAATGAACCGTATTGTAAAGTGTTACCATAATAACAAATAATGTTTCGAAGCAGAATATTAGAATGATTTTTGAAGGAACATGTGACACTGGAGACTGGAGTAATGATGCTGGAAATACAGCTTCAATATATCAGAGAATATATCAAAACAGAAAACATATATTTTAAATTGTAATAATATTTTACTATATTATTGTGTTTATTGTATTCTTGACCAAATAAATGCAGCCTTGAGCAAAAAAGACTTTCAAAAACATTACAAAAAATTATTTTCGAAGATGCTGTCAGCAGAACTAAACTTGGAATATTCCTTTAATATTACTTCAAGGCCATTTTGAATCCCAGTGGTTTGTTGTGCAGTGCATCATTGGATTTCTTTGGCCCACAGTTACTATTTTATTTTTTTTTTTGCTTGGTGTCATTGAGCACATGTCTTCAGTGTTAACATGAAGGATGCTGACTTCCCACACTCAGTCAATTAAATGTTAAACTGTCGTTTACTGTGGGGCTGTTTAGTTCCGGGTAAATCTGGTATGGCTTCGGCCAACATCATAATGTCAAGGCACAGGGTGTCAAAGAGTAATCAGCAGCCAAAGTTTAAGCTCAGCTGAATCGTGCAGTGGTAGCTCAGGTTGCCTCTGATGGTAAGTCTATCAGCAGTGTAGAATAACCCTTTTGTTGTTTCATAGGCATACGTCAGGGGTGGATACATAATTGATATCTCTGTCAGTCACACCTGATCAGCAGCTAACACAATCTTCTTCCCCTTGTGCCACTTCAGATAGGTGGGCTAGTGGACCATTACCAGTTCCAGCACAGTGGAACCATCAAAAGGTCCAGTATTAATAGCAAAGGGAACCACAGTCTCATTGCCATGGACACCAAGGTACAAAGATCATATACCTTCAGTCACAGAGACACCATTGAATAGTTAATAAGTTAGACTACACCACCCTATAAACACCACACACACTTACCAAAACAGATTAAGACAGCGGTACATCAAACCCCACGGATGCATCCTTAAACTTGACTAAACTAAATGAGACAATGATAATTACTCTTAATGAATATTTCATTTAATTCACTGTGGTTTGTAAAGCATGTTATGTATACAGTAGAACATCATAAATATGTTCCGATGCCAAAGGTGGAGTGGATCCAACAACAGATGGTTCAGAAGAGAGTAAAGAGAACCGACACAATGGACCAAACCCACGCGACCAGCTTCAATGACCCCAAATGGGACAGCATGTGGTATATTGTTAGTATGCAACACATTACAATAAGCTATTTTATATTCAGATAAAATTATTAAATTAAACAAAACTACAGTACTAAACCAAATATTTTGTGAAAATATGTACATTTCAAAGCAATTACATTCCAAGTTGTTACATCGTAATGAAATGCCCAATTGCATACTGTACTTTTAAAAAGAGTAAAATAAATGAAAATGTTTTGACACAGTTAAGTAGGACTTAAGGATATCTTTATTTGTAATTTCATAATTACTTCTGTCTTTGAAATTTGGGCAGTAAGTATACTGTCAAATGTATTGACAAGCATTTGTGGTTAACTAAAATATACTTTAATGTAATGTTCTATTGAAACTTTGGTCACACTTCAGATTAGGGTCCAATTCTCACTATTAATTAACTATTAACTAGGAATTTTGCCTCAATAAACTCCTAACTACTGATTACTAATAGTAAGGTAGTTTTGTTAAATTAGGGTATGAATTGGGTAGAATATGGTCATGCTAAATAAGGCATTAATATCTGCTTTATAAGTACTAATAAACAGCCAATATCCTAGTAATATGCATGCTAATAAGCAACTAGTTAATAGTTAGAATTGGACCCTAAAGTGTTACCGAAACTTGTATTAAACATATAATTACACATTTGTAATGATTAATTTGCAATTTACATTTAAAATACAATTAAGGTACATTTACTAAATTTACATTTAAAATACATTTCAAATATATTAACTTTAAATGTAATATTAATTAATTGCTTATTTTGCTGAAGAAAACATGAGTGGTTCAATTGATATCACAGTCAAGTACGTTACATGTGCTTTAGTATGTTAGTGAATACATCAAAATAAGCGTACTTCTTTAATACATGAAAACAGGTTATTGAAACATTGTTTTAAAATTTACTTTAAAGTACAACACGAATTCTGGAAATGTTGGGATGTTTTTTAAATTTGAATGTAATGAAAAATAAAAGACTTTCAAATCACAAGAGCCAATATTTTATTCACAATAGAACATAGATATAACAAATGTTTAAGCTGAGAAATTTTACACTTATATCCATTAAATAAGTTCATTTCAAATTTGATGCCTGCTACAGGTCTCAAAAAAGTTGTCACGGGGGCAGCAAATGGCTGAAAAAGCAAGAATATTTTAAAAGATTCAGCTGGGAGAACATCTAGCAACTAATTAAGTTAATTGACATCAGGTCTGTAACATGATTAGCTATAAAAGGGATGTCTTAGAGAGGCAGAGTCTCTCAGAAGTAAAGATGGGTAGAGCCGTGAAAGAGTGCATAAAAAGATTGTGGAAAACAATGTTCCTCAACGTCTAACTGCAAAGGCTTTGCAAATCTCATCATCTACAGTGCATAACATCATCAAAAGATTCAGAGAAACTAGAGAAATCTCTGTGCTTAAGGGACAAGGCCGAAGACCTTTATTGGATGCCCGTGGTCTTCGGGCTCTCAGACGACACTGCATCACACATCGGCATGATTGTGTCAATGACATTACTAAATGGGCCCAGGAATACTTCCAGGAACCACTGTCGGTAAACACAATCCGCTGTGCCATCTGCAGATGTTGTTGGAAATCACAGACATTCTTGTTGGAAATCACAGACACCGTGTCCTCCGGGCTAAAGAGGAGGGAAACCTTCCAGTGTGTTATCAGCGTTCAGTTCAAAAACCAGCATCTCTGATGGTATGGGGGTGCATAAGTGCATACGGTATGGGCAGCTTGCGTGTTTTGGAAGGCACTATGAATGCTGAAAGGTATATAAAGGTTTTAAAGCAACATATGCTCCCCTCCAGATGATGTCTATTTTAGGGAAGGCCTTGTGTATTTCAGCAGGACAATGCAAAACCACATACTGCAGCTATTACAACAGCATGGCTTCGTCGTAGAAGAGTCCGGGGGCTGAACTGGCCTGCCTGCAGTCCAGATCTTTCACCTATAGAGAACCTTTGGCGCATCATTAAATGAAATTCAACCAGGAACTCTTCAGCAGCTGGAAACCTATATCAGGCAAGAATGGGACCAAATTCCAGCACCAAAACTCCAGAAACTCATAACCTCGATGCCCTGACGTCTTCACACTGTTATGAAAAGAAGAGGAGATGTTACACCATGGTAAACATGCCCCCGTCTCAACTATTTTGAGACCTGTAGCAGGCATCAAATTTGAAATGAGCTCATTTTGTGCATAAAATTGTAAGATTTCTCTGTTTAAACATTTGTTATGTTACCTATGTTCTATTGTGAAAAAAATATTGGCTCATGTTATTTGAAAGTCTTTTAGCTTTCACTTCATTCAAATTTCATTTTCATTTAATTCAAAATTTGAAAAATAACATTTTTAATTTGGCATTATTACAAAGTGTACTTTTTAAATGTTGTGTTTTATCATGAAAGTGTACTCTCTTTAGGTACACTTAAGTGGCCCTTTATTTTATTAATATTACATTATCTGCATGTATAGTTTTTTAAAAATATACTTTTAAGATTTGAAGTGCACTACAAGTGCACATTTAATATTTCACAGTTTAAAGGATTGTATTGATAACCTTAGGCATATTGATAAAAACATACTAAAACGTGTTCTATTTTCCTACTGTTCTATAGCACTGTGATCACAACTGCTTGACTGACATGAATATTCAGGCCGCCTGGCGCAGGGGCTACACTGGGAAAGGGGTTGTGGTCTCTATACTGGATGATGGTATAGAAAGACAGCATCCAGACCTAAAACAAAACTATGTAAGTGCTCTGACATCTTAAAATTATCCAAAACAAATAAATTGGTCACACTTTATATTAAGTGCCTTTAGCTACAACGTATATATAAAAAAATAATAATAATAAAAATAGTTAGGTATTTCCTTTTTTGTATTTCCTGTGTTTAGTTCCAGTTTCCTTTGTTACCTTGGTTCTCATTTGCTAGTTTGTTTCTATGGTTACAGATTACATTCACCTGTGTCTTGTTTAGGTTTTTATTTACCATTGTATTTAATGCCCTCTGTTTCCTTTGCTCATTGTTGAGTATTGTCTATGCATGTATGCATTTGTGTTTTTTTCTTCTCCGGTGTGCCTATTTCCTATTTTCATCTTTGTTATTTTGGTTAAATAAAAAGAAAGCTGCATTTAGATCCTTTTTTTTCTCTTCTTTGCCTGACTGCCTTTATAAGGATGCACGAGCCAGTTATGATGTTAATGGGAATGATCCTGATCCAACACCACGTTATGATGCCACCAATGAAAACAAGTCAGTCCATTTCCACTGCAAGCCAGTACAGTCTCACTTCTCTCAGTCTCCACATATTTTGATTTTAAATACATTTTAAAATACAATGCTCCAGACAAATATGAGCTTTTCCATTTCTTTGTGATTTCACTAAAGACATGGAACAAGATGTGCTGGTGTGGTGGCTGCCTCTGCAAACAATTCCCTCTGCATTGTCGGAATTGCCTACAATGCAAAAATTGGTGGTGAGTTATCAGAAGTTTATATATATGTTTGCATATGTATGTCTCTATCAGCTATGTTTGATACACTATAAAGTACTGCCTATTATGCATTAGGCAACAATAAACATTTAGTACTACAGTATGTAGTGTGGTATTCAAAACAAAGCCTATGTTATTGATATCTTTGGAGCTTTCTTATCTCCTCCTGTAGGTGTGCGTATGTTGGATGGCGATATGACTGATATGGTGGAAGCCCAGTCACTGAGTCTGAGGCAGCAGTATATTGATATCTACAGCTCCAGCTGGGGTCCAGATGATGATGGCAGAACAGTAGATGGCCCCGGCCCTCTTGCCCGGCTTGCTCTGGAGACTGGCATACGCAAAGTTAGTGTGTGTTTGTTTGTCTATGTACATTTTTTGGCAGAGTTTGAGTTAAGACAACACTAAAAATTTTTTAACTTGGACCAACTTTTAAAAAATACTCTAATTTGTTGGTTTGGTTCGAACCTTACATTTTGACTTAATATTAATCAAAAATACTTCTTAGTCAATGTCTTTATTCAAAGTAAGTAAACTAAATTAAAAGTTTACTTACTTTGAATAAAGACAACTTTGAAAGATGTTTATGTTTATTGAGATGTTTTTTTTTTCTTTTAATAAATATGCAACATATTTTATGTACTAAAAACAAACAAAACAAACCCAATAGTATGTGTTCTGCTCATCATCACTCTTGTGTCAATTAAAAATACTATTTAAACAAAATTGCTTCTTTTCATTTTTTTTTTTTTTTTTCCTATTTGCTGTTAGACAAACTGGTTAAAGCAGGTTTAAACCTGCAAACCATAATTTTCGATTAGAGCAATATAAAAATGTATTTTTTCAATACAGGCCCTACAAGACCTCCGCTAAGGGGGGGAAAGTTAGGACGATTCTAAGGGCCCACGCACTTTTGGGGCCCCCAGAGATCGGTTTTATTAGTAGTAACAGTCGGTGCTCGTGGGCCGGTACCGGCACTTCTCGCACATCGGAACTTCTCACATGTTGCCGGTATACTCTGAAAGCCCACACTGAAATGTAGAATCATCAGACTATTAATTAATTGTTTACTTCGCGCGTTCGGAGATTTTATAAGCTTTACGATCTGAACGGATCAATTGTCTGCGCAATATGACTGTGACTGAAGCCCAATTGTTTAATTTTGCATGAGTGGCACGCGAATCACCGTAAGCGCGTTTACCAGTGCGCTCCAAAAGTGTTAAGATTTGCACGAGCCGAGCCGTTCCTGTGCGACGCTGATGATAAAATGTGCAACCCATTTGGATTCTATTGAGGATAGTAAAACACTACGGAGAAAGTCGAACATGATCTAAAACAGCCACTAAAATGACGAGAGGGGAAAACGTCATCCTGCAAGTTTTTTAAACTCATGATGACCACATTTACTAGAATTTATCACATTCTATTGTATTTATTGTGGCAAATTTTGACTAGGTGTAGAATTTTTAATAGATAATCTGTTAAGGGAATAGATTTTTCACTAAAGATTTATATTACAACTGTGGCATGTTGTAGCTTTAGTTTCTAACTGTGTTGCTATTTTTCATAACAAATGCTATAAAAAGAAAGAAAGAAAAAATAGTCTTACCTGTAATTATATCCTTATTGTAACAAATGCCATAGTTAACAATTACAAGAACTATGTTATTTTAAGGCCGAGTACAAGTTAGAAAGATCTATAATAAAATACGGACCTTCTTGAATTTTTGACTATACAATTGGTTTTGTTTTAAGAATGCATGAATATGAATATTTGATTACTGTACTGTATTTTTCTATTACATTTACATTTGCATAATAAATCATCTGCTAGTGCTATAGCTACAGCCATGGGAGGTCTCTGACCAAATACTGATACCTAGTGGTCAAAAGCAATAGCAAAAGTAATAGGTAATTATTATTAAATTGCAGACAAAGATTTTGGATAGCCAGGTTGACATGTATGTTTGGTGTGGTAGGGGCCCCAACCTCAGATTCTTTCATAGGGCCCAAAATTGCAAGCGGCGCCCCTGAGGGTGAATAATTAATGACAGAATTTTCATTTTTTGGTGAACTAACCCAAACGAAAAAAAAATAAATAAATAAACACTGACAAACCTGGCTTGGCTTTTCGGTGATGGCCAGAAGGGATTTGAAATGTTGTAAGTGATGCAAAGATGCTATTTTTTATTACTTAACTGGTGAGTAAGGTATTTTATTGAACAGACAAATTGCCATATGTTGTTCTCAGATTTCACTGAGATGCATGCAGTTTTGTTTTGTTTTACTGCTAGAGGGCCAAAAGTTACATAGGGTACTTTTAAAGTGCATTTTTGGATTGGCCTAATCGAAAATCATGCTTTAGTTTAAACCTGTTTTGTTCTGTTTGTCTAAATGCAAATAACACTCCCCATAGAAACAATTAAAAGAAACAATTTTGTTTAAACAGCATTTTCGCTTGACACCAGAGTGTTGATGTGCTGAACGCATACTTTGCTGACTGCAGAAATTATTGTAGGGTTCATTCATTTTTATTTTTTCTGGAGTTTTATTTTATTTTATTTTATTTGTTTGTTTTTTAAGTACATAACAGAAAATGTGAATCAAATTTTAAAAAGACAATAAATATTAAGGTGTTTCGATATTTTGTTTTTATTTATAGTATTTTTTTCAGTATACAAGGTTTGACTCCCAGCATACAAAAGGTCTCCAGTTATTTATTTTTTATTTTATAACTAATTGACTAAATAAATAAATAAACAGGAAAAAATCCATACATTCCACTTTGCTTCTCAGGGCAGAAAGGGCCGTGGTTCCATTTTTGTGTGGGCATCAGGAAATGGTGGGCAGAGTCAAGACTACTGCTCATGTGACGGTTACACCAACAGCATTTACACCATCTCAGTAGGCAGCACCACTCAGAGTGGGAAAAAGCCGTGGTACCTGGAAGAGTGCTCGTCTACTCTGGCCACCACATACAGCAGTGGAGACAGCCACAGTCTTGGTGTTGTGAGTCACTTAGTCTGTATTTGTTTAATGCTTTGTGGGAAATTGTTGGTTTTTCCTCACTGGACCCATGCATATGTGTGTTTTCAGGTGACAACAGATCTGAGGCAGCGTTGCACTGATGAGCACTCTGGAACTTCAGCATCGGCCCCCATGGCTGCAGGAATCATCGCCCTCACATTGGAGGCAAAGTAAGTGGTCATGTCTAATTTATTTGTGCTCTTTCTGTTAGATCTGGCAAGCACTTTGTAGCCAAATCAAGTGTACCCATCTTAAGTCTGAGGTTCTGCCAACGGTCAAGGGTAAAACTCTTATCTTGGGTCACCTCATTTCAGACACTTTCCATTGCTTCAGATTGGGTCATAGATGTATTTTGCCATTGTTGCTCATGGGCTTTCAGTTCCACATACAGGTTTCATTGAGCCAATCATGTCTGTTGGACAAAGTATTTACTGCCATCCCTGTTAAGCATGTGATGAATAAACTCATTTCTTTGTTCTTCGTCCTCAGTCCAGCTCTGACCTGGAGGGACGTTCAGCACATCATGGTGAAAACTTCACGTCGTGGTCACCTGAGCACCTCAGACTGGCAGAGCAATGGAGCTGGATATGATGGTAGACTAAAATAAGCTTGTATATTAAACATCACTTATTATATATTATTTAACATCTATTCAGTTTAGCTTAAAAACTAAATGAAAAACTGCACCAGGAGCTGGGTATTGACACAATTTTCACGATTCGATTTGATTTCTATTCGCATGCTTGCGATTCGATTCTGATTTCAATTCGATTCGATATTGATTATTTTGGATGTAGTATATCAGATACAGTACATGGCAAATTTTCTAGAGGAAAAAAATCTCTCAACTACAAATGGGAGTCAGTTGGTAGTACATTACAATAACATTGAAGGTTAAAATTAACGTATTTATATACAAACACTTAAATTACACTCAATTATGTTTTTTATAACAAATAAAGTTTTATTATAAAGAATTACATAATCATATGTCTCGTTTTTTTAAATATAAACATTTAGGCTAAATCGTGGCTGTCATAAGTGATTTATTCAAACACGCATTAAATATTGAAGAACATTAAAAATTATAATAAAAATTTGTAACGTGCATAATGCATATATTTATCAGAATGCTGCTCTCTAGGTTTTTTTCTGAGGTAAATGTGACGTTACGTGACATTGTTTACAAGCGGTTTTATTTGACGTCTTTCCGAGAAACACTGATTGAGCTATTACACGAGACATGATACAGATTTCGGTAAGTTGTACTGTATCTTTTAACATACCTTCAGATGTTTATTCATTTTTATTTTGCGCTGTAACTGGTATTAAAGCGGAGGAGAGGATGTTCACATGCACTCTGTGCTGCCACTTCTCTTTAACTGAGGCGCTACAGCAATCTGTCACGTCACATTAAACAGCGCCAAAACGGTGTTTATTTTTTGAATCTCATAATAAGATGGACGTTATTTCAAATCTGAGATTTGCTTCATATCAAAATTAACAAATCACAAAGATTACTGCGATTTATTGGATAGGAGGCGCGCTACATGTTCTGTTCATTCATCAACTGAAAACAGACTAGACTAATCGATTCTTGGGATGTAAAGGGTTAGTTCACCCAAAAAGGAAAATAATGTCATTACTCACCCTCATGCCGTTCCGCACACGTAAGTACCTTCGTTAATCTTCGGAACACGGGATATTTGTGTTGAAATCCGATGGCTCAGTGAAGGCCTGCATAGCCAGCAATGACATTTCCTCTCTCAAGATCCATTAATGTACTAAAAACATAATGAAATCAGTTCATGTGAGTACAGTGGTTCAATATTAATATTATAAAGCGACGAGAATATTTTTGGTGCGGCAAAAAAACTAAATAACGACTTATATAGTGATGGCCGATTTCAAAACACTGCTTCATGAAGCTTCGGAGCGTTATGAATCTTTTGTGTCGAATCAGCGATTCGGAGCGCCAAAGTCACGTGATTTCAGCAGTTTGGCGGTTTGACACGCGATCCGAATCATGATTCGACACAAAAGATTCATAACGCTCCGAAGCTTAATGAAGCAGTGTTTTGAAATCGGTTCCTAAATTAAATCTGTTTATTATATAAAGCGATTGTGTCTCTTCAGAAAATTTGGACAAACCCTTCAATTCCTATGGATTAGTATGGATGTCTTTATGAACTTTTTCAAGTGTCAAAGTAGTAGTTGTGTGGACTGTCAATGGAGGTACAGAAATCTTTCAGATTTCATTAAAATATCTTTATTTGTGTTTCGAAGATGAACGAAAGTCTCACGGGTTTTGGAACAACGTGACTGAGTAAATGATGACAGTAGTTGCAACGTAAATAAAGTATGCTCTCACTGGTGGTATGTAATAAACTGTATCATCACTGGCTGTTGTGCAGTTAGTCACCTTTATGGGTTTGGCTTGATGGATGCTGAAGCCATGGTGAAGGAAGCAGAGACCTGGAAGCAGGTGCCTCCTCAACACATATGTGAGGAAAACATAGTCCAGAATGGCAGGTAACTGTTTGATCAAAATATTTATACTTTATCACCGATAATTTCAAACTGCTGTAGCTTTCCTGTATTCATACTTATAGACTATCTTCATAAAACGCTGCTGTGATGGTACCATAATGCAGTTATATGTACCATGGTATTGAATGATTACACCATGGTATTTACATAGTACTCCAAAGATACTTTAAAGAATATTATAGTAATACCATGGTATTTTTGTTAGTCTTATTGACTGAAGATTCACTCAGATTCTCTGTATTTATCTCAGGATCATAAGTCCAGAGAGGGTGTTGAGGTCAGTGTTCAAGTCCTCGGGCTGCTCTGCTCAGCGCCTGCAGCGAGTGGTCTATCTGGAGCACGTTATTGTACGTGTCACAATCACACATCCTCACCGTGGAGACCTGTCAATCACACTGACATCACCCTCTGGAACCAGATCTCAGCTTCTCACTAACAGGTACACATATACTGAGCCAGTTATAGTAATAACTGTATGATTTAAGAATAGATTTTACATTGTTAGCAGTATTTGAAGATGAGCACTTACTGGATTAAAGCAACATAGGCTTACTTGATTATCCATACATCTATTTTAGAAAAACCATGTTAAATTTGAGTTTCAAATATGACACAGGCTTTTGAGGAACGTTTATTTGTACATCTCTCAATTATCATTATATTGAATTGCATTATATGTTTTGCACCACCACAATGAAAACTACAGAGCTTTGATCATAATGTATTTAAATATTGTCTTATTTAGACATATCATTGGGAGATATAGAGTGACAACTGATATTTATGTTATGTAAGTAGTCCGCTTTGTATATATTAGCAACTGCACCAAATGATATATTTTTGCTCAGTTTGGTCGTCTGAATAAAACTGGGGATTTTTTTCCCCCTCCTTCTCGAGTATGAGCTAGTACATATTCTCATATATCATATATGAGCCATAAAAGCCTGATGTATCAAATAGGATACTCAAAAACAAACTCTTTTTTAGATTTTGTTTAAAGATTCAATAAACTAGTGATGTGACATTTGACACTGAAGCTTCGAAGCTTGTATCAAACAACGAAACATCTCACAGTGAAGCACTATACCGGAGCTTGATTCGTTTTGCCATAACCATGTGATCTGTGACGTCCGAAGCTTCATTTTCGTACACAACCACGTGACTGCTTCGTATTCTGTTTCAAATAACACAACCTGAGCATATGTTTTAATTATTATGTGGCTGTTTCCTGTCAGACCAAATGACCACTCCAATGAGGGTTTCCTTAAGTGGGAATTCATGACGACTCACTGCTGGGGTGAAAAACCAGCAGGAGACTGGATCCTGGACATCAGAGACACCCCATCTCCACGGAGAAACAGCCGACTCCAAGGTGCCTATCACCTTTACCAAAAAAATACTGTAGTGGTTGTGATAGCATAGTACTGTGGTATATGTGATTTATGTGACTTTATGTGACATCATATATGTGACATACTTTAAAGTATACTGTGGTATAACCCATGGTATACAGTATCTCACAGAAGTGAGTACAACCCTCACATTTTTGTAAATATTTTATTATATCTTTTCATGTGACAACACTGAAGAAATGACACTTTTCTACAATGTAAAGTAGTGAGTGTACAGCTTGTAGAACAGTGTAAATTTGCTGTCCCCTCAAAATAACTCAACACACAGCCATTAATGTATAAACCGCTGGCCACAAAAGTGAGTATACCCCTAAGTGAAAATGTCCAAATTGGGCCCAAAGTGTCAATATTTTGTGTGGCCACCATTTTTTCCAGCACTGCCTTAACCCTCTTGGGCATGGAGTTCACCAGAGCTTCACAGGTTGCCACTGGAGTCCTCTTCCACTCCTCCATGACGACATCAAGGAGCTGGTGGATGTTAGAGACCTTGCGCTCCTCCACCTTCCTTTTGAGGATGCCCCACAGATGCTCAATAGGGTTTAGGTACCCTCAGCTTCTTTAGCAAGGCAGTGGTCGTCTTGGAGGTGTGTTTGGGGTCGTTATCATGTTGGAATACTGCCCTGCGGCCCAGTCTCCGAAGGGAGGGGATCATGCTCTGCTTCAGTATGTCACAGTACATGTTGGCATTCATGGTTCTCTCAATGAACTGTAGCACTCATGCAGCCCCAGACCACGACACTCCCACCACCATGCTTGACTGTAGGCAAGACACACTTGTCTTTGTACTCCTCACCTGGTTGTCGCCACACACGCTTGACACCATCTGAACCAAATAAGTTTATCTTGGTCTCATCAGACCACAGGACATGGTTCCAGTAATCCATGTCCTTAGTCTGCTTGTCTTCAGCAAACTGTTTGCGGGCTTTCTTGTGCATCATCTTTAGAAGAGGATTCTTTCTGGGATGACAGCCATGCAGACCAATTTGATGCAGTGTGCGGCGTATGGTCTGAGCACTGACAGGCTGACCCCCCCACCCCTTCAACCTCTGCAGCAATGCTGGCAGCACTCATACATCTATTTCCCAAACACAACCTCTGGATATGACGCTGAGCATGTGCACTCAACTTCTTTGGTCGACCATGGCGAGGCCTGTTCTGAGTGGAACCTGTCCTGTTAAACTGCTGTATGGTCTTGGCCACTGTGCTGCAGCTCAGTTTCAGGGTCCTGGCAATCTTCTTATCGCCTACGCCATCTTTATGTAGAGCAACAATTATTTTTTTCAGATCCTCAGAGTTCTTTGCCATGAGGTGCCATGTTGAACTTCCAGTGACCAGTATGAGGGAGTGAGAGCGATAACACCAAATTTAACACGCCTGCTCCCCATTCACACCTGAGACCTTGTAACACTAACGAGTCACATGACACCGGGGAGAGAAAATGGCTAATTGGGCCCAATTTGGACATGGGGTGTACTCACTTTTGTGTCCAGCGGTTTAGACATTAATGGCTGTGTGTTGAGTTATTTTGAGGGGACAGCAAATTTACACTGTTATACAAGCTGTACACTCACTACTTTACATTGTAGCAAAGTGTCATTTCTTCAGTGTTGTCACATGAAAAGATATAATAAAATATGTACAAAAATGTGAGGGGTGTACTCACTTCTGTGAGATACTGTATGTACAAAATGCTAAATACAACTGTAATAGAATGTAAAATGTTTTTTCTTCTCCTTTGTTTATATTAGGAAAACTGGTAGAATGGACCCTGGTGCTTTATGGAACATCCACACATCCATACATACGACATGAACAGCCCCGCTCTGCCCAGCTGCCTTCTGAAGATGACACCACAGAGGAGTACAATGGTGATTTACCCAGTTCTTTAAAAGCACAATGGCCAAACAACTTTATATGTTACAAATTAAATTAAAAAAATTACAATATATGAAGTTAACAAAGTTTGAGAGGAACACGTTCAGATAATCTAACCAATCAGCATGAGAGGAAGCCTATATATATATATATATATATATATATATATATATAAATATAAATATATATATATATATATCTGTCTCTCACCTCCTTCCCATCGAAGCCCTCCCCTCGGACAGCACTCCATTGTAAATATATAATTCTTTGTGATTATCTTTGCTTTATCCCTCTACTCTATATAAGGCTCTTGTGACCCAGAATGTAGTGTGGATGGCTGTGAAGGACCTGGACCCCACCAATGTGTTTCCTGCTTGCACTTTTTCCTAAAGTTCAAAAATGACACACGGTCAGAAATTTTAACTTTTCTCCTTGGTTCTTTCCTTCTTTTTAAAAGGTTACTGATAATACTACACCACTAATTTTTCAGGACCTGTGTGCCTGAGTGTCCAGGTGGTTACTGGGGGGATAAGAAGAGGTGTAAGAAGTGTTACTCCTCCTGTAAGTCGTGTTTAGGCAGCCGCAGTGATCAGTGCATGACCTGTAAGTCTGGATACCATCTGAACGAGGAAAAGAACAACTGTGTGACCAGTTGTGAGGATGGCTACTATCTTTACCATGGTAAGAATGATGCCACCATGTCAATAAGACTGAAAAGCAAGTGTGTTACTTGTGTACTAAAAAAAAAAAAAACAGTTCGAAACCATAGATTACACATTACACATTACACTTTAATAAAAAAGGGTTTTCCCTGCTGAAAAATACAGCATTGCTGATCACAAGTATGAGGTACCAATAACTATTTTCGAGGACCAGGATGGGATGCTGGTTGCTGGTTCTACAAAATCACATTGGTCCAAAATCCTGCTCCTCATAGCTGTTTGTTTTATGTGTGACACAAAAAAAACAAACAAAAAAAAACGTAAAACTTAAAAAATTATAAGAGATTTGCTGTGACGTTCCTGGTTAGGACACGCCTTTTGACCTTTTCACTCATTCTGTGTTCATGAATGTTTTTGCAATGCAGAGGAAAACGTGTGCAGGAAGTGTAATATTGAGAACTGTATGAAATGCACCTCGGCCTCCATTTGCACAGAGTGCTCTGAGGGCACAAGGTAATACATTTTTGTTAAATGTTTAAACCTACTGATATTTCATGAGGCAATGTAGCCATGCCAGTTCACTGTAATGAAAGTTGACTGTCTCTCTCTTTTGCCCTTTCAGTTTAGTGGGCAACAGATGTCTGAAGAGTTGTGAGGTGGGCCGTTACTACAGTGAGCCGGAGGACTCATGTGAGCCCTGCCACCCAGCCTGTGCTACATGTGCTGGTACAATCTACAGAAATACAACACATCATCAATGACATCCCACCAAATGAATTTAGATCAACATGCCTGAGTTGAACCCTAGAATGGTGGTTCTCAAACTTTTTGACTCCAAAGGCACCCCAGATTGTCCACAACAATATTCGAAGACTTCATATCTCTAGTTTTGTTTTCAAAACTTATTTTAATCTATGAGCACTCAACTAAATCAAATTTTAAAATTGCTAAAATAATAATTAAAATTAAAATTTCAGGATTCCATAGGTTTTATTAGTTTTTATATTCTTCAGTGTTCCCACACTTTTTAACCCATTAATTTACATGACTCTTCTAGTCGTTTGTGATTTACTGGATAAGGATTAAAGGGTTAGTTCATGCAAAAATGAAAATTCTGTCGTTAATTACTCACCCTCATGTTGCTCCAAACCTGTACGACCTTCATTCATCTTCAGAACACAAATTAAGATATTTTTGATGAAATCCGTGAGCTATCTGGCCTCTGATAGACTGCACAACAACCACTTTCAAGGCCCAGAAAGGTAGTAAAGACATTTGCTTCATAACATTAAGCTTGAGCCACTGTAGTCACATGGACTATTTTAATGATGTCTGTTACTTGTTTACTAAAAGAAAACTGTTTGAAACAGTAGATTACACATTACACTTACATTTAAAAAAAAATAATAATAATAAAGGTTCTTCCCTGTTTTGCTTGAGAACAGCATGACTGTGCTGGTCCACCAGCTAGACCAGCACTATACCAACTCTAACCAGCATAAACCAGACTGGACAAATATGGAATTCATGCTGGTTTATGCTAGATGCTGATTTATTGGTTAACTGGCATCTATGGTTCCATTAAGAACCTTTAACATCCATGAAAAATTTCCATTGCACAAAATGTTCTTTGCGGTAAAAAGATGTTCTTTATTATAAAATATAAAAGTGTTATAAAAGTGTTCTTCATACACTTCAAAAAAAAAATCTTTGTGGATGCAAGTTTGCTAAGTTTGCAAAGACCCTCTAGTGGGCCCTGGCCCCCTGGTTGAGAACCACTTCCCCACATGTATGTATACAGGATTCTTAATCCGAATCATGACGTTAAAACAGTTGTAAAGGATCCTAATAGGATTTTTCATTAAGGAATTCAGCATAACACACAAAAATTGTTATAACACATAGTTCTCAAAAGGACTATTGTGATTATGGATAGAATCCCCTGGATGTCTGAGATATACAGTATATAAAACATACCCCCAGTTTCACAATAAGGCTTAAGCTAGAACCCAGACTAAAACACATGTTTGAGCTGTTTTAACTGAAAGCAACTTGTACTGACATATCTTAAAATATGTCAGTGCCATTGTTTTGTCTTAAGATGCACACCAGTAATGGTTTTTTTTTTTTTCTAGGGTACGTTTATAAAAGCTACTTTAATACCCTAATTGAACTAAGGCCTAATCCTGGCTTAGTCTAAGTCCTATCTGTGAAACCGGGCCATAGAGAATTGATTTTCTTTTAAAATGTTCATGACATTTTTAACTATTTAAATGAACATTAAGTAATGATCCAATAAGCAGTACATGATGTGATGACGTTAATTAAATTAAATGAAATGTTTCATTTTTGTGTTCATAAATGTTGAATGTTCAGAAAATTTTTGAAATGAAACATTTCTCTCTTTATTCGCTTATTAAGTGGTGATGTGCAAGTGAGAATACTCAATAGCCGTTAATCTCAGTAGCCGTTTATGTACACTATTCATTTAAAGCACAACTTTTAAAACTTTCAGTTTTGAAAACCACGGTCTACAGTCTCTGGGCTCATGGTGACCTGGACACCAATACTTTGACGATTCAGACACTGTCCGGCCAACTGAGATTTCGGTATGGAGATACCGATTGGTAAGGTCAGGATTGTGATTTTCCGGTAGTACTACCACACACACACCGTGAATGTATATTAGCACCGTTTGTTCTTTGCGATCTGAACATTTGGAGGAACGCGTGTGACTTGACAATTGAACTCTGTCATAATTTGGAACCAGTGGGATCAAACAAAAATCCTTAAAAATCAAATAAAAGTTAAATTCAAATATTTTTTTAAACAGAATTTCAGTTTATTCAGTGGAATGTTAATGGATTCTTAAAGGATTCTCATGTAGGATTAGTTCCTAATTATGATATAAGCAATTTTATTCTATTAGCAATTAGCATTTCTTTATGATCTTGTAATTGTGTAAAATGTTTTTTAAGGATCATTACATAGGAATCTAAGAATAAAACAAGGATAAAAAGAAATTCTTGTGTTTATTATTTATAATATCCAAATGATAATTAAGGTTTCAGAATTGTGTTCAAATTCCAACAGGAATCCTGTATTCCTGATCTTTTGACTTTTTGTGTTTTTAATTGATGTGAGTTTGTTTTTTGTGTGTGTGTGATCATTTAGGGTCATGTCTTTGTACAGCTGCAGGTCTAGAGTCATGTAATCGCTGTGCTGAAGGCTACCTGATGGAGAACTGGAGATGTGTGTCCTCCTGCAGTCAAGGTTTTTACACTATACAACCGAACTCTGACAGCACAGACACTCAGAGCACCTGTAAGAGGTGTGTGTGTGCTACAACCTCTTATCTCTTCAACATCTATCATCATGTCTTACCACTAGTTTGATTCTGTGTATATATGTGCAGGTGTGATGCGAGCTGTCTGGCCTGTGTCGGGCCGGGTAAAGGAAACTGCAGTGAGTGTGTAGATGGACACACACTTCAAGACGGCGTGTGTGTTCTCAGCCACAACTGTGGTGATAGTAAGTTCTGGTTCTTCCAACCAGAGTATGCAACCTGTTGATGCAAAGTACAGTAAAATTGTTGTAACATTTCAGATATAATTGCAATGAATTAATGTTTGTGTTTAAAGGGGAATATCAGGATGAGAGTGGAGAGTGTCAGTCATGTGATGTGTCCTGTCATAAATGTAAAGGTCCAAAGAGTGAGGACTGCCTCAGCTGCTCCAACACACAGTAAGAAATCATTTTTTGTTTTTAAATTTTTTACTTCCTGGCTGAAAAGACTCTAATGCTGATCCCAAGCATGGGATGCTGTTGGCCTACCAGGCTTTTTAACTAGCTTTTTATCTACTGATCAAAAGTTTGGATTTATTTATTTATTTATTTAAGAGGTCTATTATGCTCACCAAGATGCATTTATTTGATCAAAATACAGTAAAAAGAGTAATATTGCAAACGTGAAATATTATTAATTTGTTTTTTTAAAAATCCATTTTAATTAAAATTTTTTTGTAATTTATTCCTCCTAATGTCAGCAGCCATTCAATGCCACATGATCATTCAGAAATCATTCTAATTTGCTAATTTGGTGCTCAAGAAATATTTTTTGCTGCTTAATATTATTCAATAAGGATGCATTAAAGCTGCTGTCCGTAACTTTTTTTGGTTAAAAATGATCCAAAATCAATTATTGAGCAAGTACATAATCAGCCAATGTTCAAAACTATCTACTTACCTTAGCCCGATTCACAATGGTAAGCATGTAGTAATGTTTTATAATTCAGGTGGTACTGGTGGGTTTTCGCGGGAAATTCGTTTTGCCGTTTGTCTTTGCGTCATTGTGTCACATCTGTTTACATAAAGATCGAGTCCCAGCTAGGCTATATCACATGTGAGGTGGATCATTTATAGCCTTTTCTCACAGCAGCTTCAATATAATATCATCATTCGGATGGCAGATTGTATGGTATGACAATGGTAAGTTCTGGATGAGAGTGGAGAGATTAGACTGTACAGAAATTGAAATCTACAGGTAACGCTAATACACGCTAAATACACGCAATGCTGATGTTGTTAACATTAACAATTTGAGAACAATGTATAACAATAATAATAATTTGGTCATACTTCAGTATCCACACCGATGCGGTGACGGACAGCAAACATTAGATTCATCCGTGCTGAGGGGCCGTGCTGAGGCACATCCCACGTAAAGATGATAATTCCGCAGATAACTGTAATTGCAGGTTTCAAACAGAGATGGCGACAAGGAGGCAAAACTTACGGACTGCAGCTTTAAAGTGATCAAAAGTGACAGTAAAGACATTTAAATTGTTACAAATTATTTAAATTTCACATAAATGCTGTTCTTTTGAACTTTGTATTCATCAAAGAATCCTAAAAAAAATGATCATGGTTTCCACAAAAATATTAAGCAGAAAAAACATTTTTTAACATTGCTAATAATTAGAACCATTAATAATAATTGAGCACAAATAATAATTGATAACAACTAAGCACCAAATCTGCATATCAGAATGATTTTTCAAGGATCTTGTGACATTGAAGACTGGAGTAACAGCTGCTGAAAATTCAGCTTTTTCCATCATGGGAATAAATTACATTTTAAAATGTATACAAAAACATTAAAAATCTGTCACAAGCCGGGCTAGAACTCGGGTCTCTGGTGTGGTGGTTGAGATATCTGCCACAAGGCCACAGAGACTGTGATGTTGGACCCAAACGAAACACTCAAGGCAGAACTCCAGGCAATGTAGATTTAATAAAAAAAAAAGTATTTTCAAGCAAAAATCCAACAAAAGTTCTTCTCAGACAGAGGTATTAATAACATAAGAGATAATGGAAAAAACCACATGGGAAAATAAAAACTCCACGAGGGGAGAAAACAAAACTAGAGAACATTAATAACCAAATAACTCAAAACACCTTACTTGAGATAGCTTGGAAAGACTTGGAGAGACAAAGCAGGAAGCACGCGGCCAAGACTCAAAAACCAAGTGAGGAACAAGGGGAAAAAACACAACTAAAATACCCTAGGAGAAACAAGGCACAGGTGACCTGGATAATGCTAACAAGGATCCATGTGGAAAAACTAAGGCAGAGGGGAACACAGGGGACCTCTAGAGGCATGGAGACAAACTACAGGAGGTAGGATGCTGACAGGACCCCCTCCTCTAGGAACGGCTCCTGACGTTCCTTCCAGAACACCCCGGCCTCCGGGTGCGAAATTCTCGGATCAAACTTGGGTCCAGGATGTCTTTGGCTGGAACCCTAGGAGCGCTCCTCCGGCCCGTAGCCCTCCCAGTCCACCAGATACTGAAGTGAGTTCTGGACCCTCCGGGAGTCCAGTATCCGGTGTACCGTGTAGGCTGGCTGGCCGTTGATGATCCTGGGAGGTGGAGGGGGTCTGTGTGGGGGGGCAAAGGGAGAAGACAAGACAGGTTTTAGTAATGAGACATGAAACGTGGGGTTAATTCTAAGGGAACGAGGGAGAAATAAACGATAAGAAACAGGGTTAACTTTCCTTGCTATGCGAAAAGGGCCAATGTATTTCTGGGAAAGTTTCTTGGACTCGACCCGGAGGGGCAGGTTCTTCGTAGCTAGCCAAACTCTTTGACCGGCTCGGAAATTAGGGGCTGTCCGGCGGCGGCGATTAGCCTGACTTTGGTATCTCTGGGAGGTCCGAAGGAGGGTATGCCTAGCCTTCCTCCACGTTAGCCGACAGCGTTGGACAAAGCGCTGGGCTGAGGGAACACCAACTTGCGCCTGTTCCTCTGGGAATAATGGAGGGGTATATCCAAACTGGCATTCAAAGGGGGATAGTCCAGTGGCCGAGGACTGGAGGGTGTTGTGGGCATATTCAGCCCAAATGATATAGGTGGCCCAAGACGTGGGATTACTGGCCGCCATACACCGCAGAGTGGTCTCCAGATCCTGATTAATCCGTTCCGTCTGGCCATTAGACTCTGGATGGAACCCAGATGATAGGCTGGCAGTGGCCCCAATAAGCCTGCAGAAGGCTCCCCAGAACCGGGACGAGAACTGGGGACCTCGGTCGGAGACAATGTCCAGGGGAATACCGAATATCCGGAAGACATGGTTCATGAGGAGCTCTGCAGTCTCCTTGGCCGTAGGCAGCTTGGGCAGGGGAATGAACCGGGCAGCTTTAGAGAACCGGTCTACAACCACCAGGATGACTGTGTTGCCCTGGGATGGTGGGAGTCCCGTAACAAAGTCCAGAGAAAGGTGCGACCATGGCCTGCGGGGGACAGGTAAGGGACGGAGCAGTCCTTGAGGACGCTGACGTGTAGACTTTCCTTGATTGCACACGGGGCAGGCCTCCACATAGACCTTAACGTCATTTTTGATGGACGGCCACCAAAACCGCCGCTGGAGGAAGTCAAGTGTGCGAGCAGTTCCTGGATGGCAAGTCAAGGGAGACTCATGACCCCACTGCAAGACCTGGGCCCGGGCAGATAGAGGAACGAACAGGCGTCCAGCGGGACCACCTCCTGGATCGGGCTCACGGGCAAGGGCCTCTCGCACCACCCTTTCCAGTTCCCACTGAAGGGGCGCGACAATCCTAGACCTCGGAATAATCGATGTCAAAGGCTTCTCTTGTGTCTCGGGAGAGTAGGCTCGAGACAAGGCATCCGGCTTGACGTTCTTGGTGCCGGGTCTGTAAGATAGGAGAAACTGGAATCGATTAAAAAACAGAGACCATCGAGCTTGCCGAGTGTTTAACCGCTTAGCCTGCTGGAGATATTCTAGGTTCTTGTGGTCTGTAAGAACCTGGAAAGGGTGCTGAGCCCCCTCGAGCCAGTGGCGCCACTCCTCCAAGGCAAGTTTTACCGCGAGCAATTCACGATCCCCCACGTGGTAGTTGCGCTCAGCATCCGACAGGCGGCGGGACATGAAGGCGCAAGGGTGTAACTTTCCATCCTCACCCCTCTGAGATAGGATGGCCCCTACCCCCACCTCTGAGGCGTCCACCTCCACCACGAAAGGTTTTTCTGGGTCAGGGATCACAAGAATGGGAGCGGAAGTGAAGCGGCGCTTGAGATCCTCGAAAGCCCCTGCTGCCTCTGGACCCCAGTGAATCTTGGCTCCTCCTCCCTTGGTAAGCGCCGTCAAGGGGGCCACCACAGAGCTGAAATTCTTAATGAACCTCCTATAGAAGTTCGCAAAGCCAATGAAACGTTGAACCTCCTTGACTGTGGCAGGTATGGGCCAGTTGTGAACTGCCTCAACCTTCTTAGGGTCCATCTCCAGGTGGCCAGGAGTGACGATGAACCCGAGAAACTGAGCCTGGGTAACATGAAAATCACACTTCTCTGGCTTTACGTAGAGATGATTGTCAAGGAGTCTCTGGAGAACCCTGCTAACATGCCCCTCATGCTCCTCCAGTGACCTTGAGAAAATGAGGATATCGTCCAGGTATACAAAGACGAATTGATTAAGCAGGTCCCGGAGAACGTCATTAATCAGTGCTTGGAACACTGCGGGGGCATTGGTGAGCCCGAACGGCATCACGAGATACTCATAGTGGCCCGTGGGGGTGTTGAAGGCAGTCTTCCATTCGTCCCCCTGCCGGATACGCACAAGATGGTAAGCATTGCGGAGATCCAGTTTAGTAAAAATGGAAGCCCCTTGAAGCAGCTCAAAAGCCGTGGCCATGAGAGGTAGGGGGTATCGATTCCTAACCGTGATCTTGTTGAGGCCCCGGTAATCAATACAAGGCCTAAGACCCCCGTCTTTCTTCTCAACAAAGAAGAAACCCGCCCCAGCCGGGGAAGTAGAGGCACGGATGATGCCAGCTGCCACAGACTCCTTAATGTAGGTATCCATAGCCGAGCGCTCGGGGGGAGATAAGGAGAAGATCCGACCCCTGGGAGGGCAGGAGCCAGGGAGCAGATCAATAGCACAGTCGTAAGTGCGGTGAGGTGGTAAGGAGGTAGCCCGGGACTTGCTGAACACTGCCTTGAACTGATGATAAACACTAGGGACTCGGGACAGGTCGACAGACTCTTGAAACTCAGAACTAGGAGCTGGGGGACTCTGACGCAGGCAGGTGAGTTGGCAAGTGGAACCCCAGCTTAGAATGGTGCTAGTGAGCCAGTCGATATGGGGATTATGTCTTCGCAGCCAAGGATGACCCAGGATAATAGGGTACTCGGGGGAGTCAATAAGATAGAAGGTCTCCTCCTGCTGGTGTTGACAGACAGTAAGTTGCAGGGACTGAGTGGCCTCTGTTACTTTGCCCGGTTCCAGAGGTCTGCCATCCAAAGCGGTAACTGCCTGGGGGTGAGGAAGAAGTTGGGTAGGGATCTTAAGTTCCTTAGCCAAGGTTAGATCCAGGAAGTTGCCTGCGGCACCAGAATCAATCATAGCCTGGACCAGATGCTGGTGGCCCTCCCAGGCCAAGGTAGCTGGAACAGCTAGGACGGCGTTAGCAGGAGGAGCTCTAATCTTCCCCATCACAGCCCTCCTGTTGCTGGGCGGGGACAGGCGTTTCCCGAAAGCTCGGGGCAAGTGGAGCGGAAGTGGCCGGAAGCACCGCAGTAAAGGCAACGACGCTCCCTCATGCGACGTTCCCTCTCGTTGGGAGAAAGCCTGGAACGGCCCAACTGCATGTCCTCCGGGGAATCATGGAGCTGTTCAGGAGCTGGGGAACCTCTGGACGAAGGAATACAAACTGGAGAAACAGACCTGCTCAGAGGAACTTGGGACTGAGACTCCTTGCGGCGAGCCGCCCTCCGCTCTCTCAGGCGATTGTCTAGGCGGATGGCCATTGCTATGAGGGACTCGAGATCCTCAGCTGGTTCTCGAGTGGCTAACTCATCTTGAAGGGGCTCAGACAACCCTCCCTGAAAGCAGACCCTCAGTGCCTCATCGTTCCATCCGCTCTTTGCCGCTATGGTCCGAAACTCAATGGCAAAATCTGCTGTGCTACGGGAACCCTGACGGAGAGTGAGTAGGCGCTTGGAAGACTCCCGACCACTGACAGGATGATCAAACACTCGCTTGAACTCTTCCACAAATGCCGCGTAGGACTCACAACAGGCACCCTGAGATTGCCACACTGCGGAGGCCCAAGAGAGCGCCTTGTCAGAGAGAAGGGTAATAATGTAAGCAATCTTGGAGCGGTCTGTGGGAAAACTTGAGGGTTGGAGCTCGAAGGTGAGGGAGCACTGGGTGAGGAAACCCTGGCAGGAACTGGGATCTCCAGTGAAGGGTTTTGGAGGTGGCAGTCGGGGCTCCACCACGGGAGAAGGCCTGTCGCCACTCTGAGGTGATACAGAGGAAGGTGAAGAACCAGGGAGGCGTTCAAAGAGCTGGCGGATGGAACTCATCACATCGGCCAGGAGTTGAGAGTGTTTGGCCATTAGCTCTTCTTGTCGGCTGAGAACGGCTTCATGGCGCTGAAAAGATGCCTCGTGTTGAGCAATCACCGCCAACAGATCCTTGGAACCGAGTGTCTCTGGGTCCATGAGTGACTTGGTTTTTCTGTCACAAGCCGGGCTAGAACTCGGGTCTCTGGTGTGGTGGTTGAGATATCTGCCACAAGGCCACAGAGACTGTGATGTTGGACCCAAACGAAACACTCAAGGCAGAACTCCAGGCAATGTAGATTTAATAAAAAAAAAAGTATTTTCAAGCAAAAATCCAACAAAAGTTCTTCTCAGACAGAGGTATTAATAACATAAGAGATAATGGAAAAAACCACATGGGAAAATAAAAACTCCACGAGGGGAGAAAACAAAACTAGAGAACATTAATAACCAAATAACTCAAAACACCTTACTTGAGATAGCTTGGAAAGACTTGGAGAGACAAAGCAGGAAGCACGCGGCCAAGACTCAAAAACCAAGTGAGGAACAAGGGGAAAAAACACAACTAAAATACCCTAGGAGAAACAAGGCACAGGTGACCTGGATAATGCTAACAAGGATCCATGTGGAAAAACTAAGGCAGAGGGGAACACAGGGGACCTCTAGAGGCATGGAGACAAACTACAGGAGGTAGGATGCTGACAAAAATCATAATTATTACAAACATTTATTTATTTATTGGTGAATTTTTTAATGTCTTGGCAAAGTAAAGAAGGAATATCTGAATACATAGGTATGTTGTTATTGTTACTTGTACAGGAGATATTCACAATAAATAAAAGTGAATTGTGAAAAGTGATTTGCTGGGTCACAGGAGGCAAGAATAGAGAGAAACAGTTGGTCATTCAGTCAGTTACCAGTGCAAACAAAAGTTATTTTCCAATAACGTACATTTCCTCTTTCCTGCTCTTGTAGTTGGCTGGATGAGGGGCGTTGTGTTGTCAGCTGCTCAAATGGGAAGTATCCATCCAGTGGACAGTGTCACCTCTGTGATCACACCTGTGCCCAGTGCCTTGATGCTGGTCCTGCTAACTGTACCAGCTGTGATACAGGTCAGGATTCATTTCTCATCTTAGTCTATTTGGCTGCTGTCCCAATAACTCAACTAAATGTGCAACTGCCACAAACCAATTGATCTTATTTATAAGAGCTCCAAAATGAACACTTGCCAAGCACCAAATGTGAGTATAAAATGGGCTTCATAATACAGTCTGACGTTTGCTGTTCAGACTTGAGCAAATGAAATCAAAGAGATGCAAATGGTTTAATTGTCCAGTGTGACTGTTTCAAATCTTAAGAAGAAAATTTTACCTTAGCTGATAATTTACCTTTAGCTTGGAAGATAAAAAAAAAAAACATTTCTATCATGATCGAAAACTCCACAATTTCATTCCTGGCTTTAAGCCACCAGGTATGGCAAAACGTTCTCTGTCTCCATCTATGTGTTCCTGTGTGTATTGTAATATTGTATATGTGCTTGTATTATGTGTGTTGTAGATAAGTTTGGGGTGGACCGGTACCTGTATAATGGCGAGTGTGTGGATGCGTGTCCTCAGGCTCATTTTCACACAACGCTGAAGGCATGTGAGCCATGTTCTTCACACTGCAAACTCTGCTCCTCAGCTACCCACTGCATCAAGTGTGAGGACTCCTTCTTCCTCAGTGATGGACTTTGTAATAAACTGGAGTGTGGTGAAGGTATGGCTTATTGTACAGCTTTGTCAGAACACAAAAATGCAATATTTAGCACAGTGTCCAAGCTGCTCTTTTTTTATACAATGAAAATTAAATTTAAATGAGCAATGTGAAACGTAAAGCAAGATAACCCAGGATTCCGTTTACTTGGGGTTTACAATGACCCAGGGTTAACTATTTCAAGTGTGAAAAAAGCCAATATCTCTGAGTAAAATAATATTGCCACAAGAGTAAAAGGAGCAGAAGAAGGTTCCCTTCTTGCTACAAGCAGAATGCAAGAGCAAGAGAGAGAGAGTAGCTATATAGGAACTTTGCAAACACTTATATGGGCCTATATGTTCAGATCAACTGAGGAAGTTAGAGCGGGCATGTAAATCATGTCAAAAATATCCTTTCTAAGAATTGGCTCTGGCCCCCTTGGTACCACATTCTGCAAGAGTAGCTAAAACGTTGTGGTTTAAACACTCAGAAAAGCAGAAAGAGCTCAATAAGCATTTTCACAATGTCTTGACTTATAATAATTCTCTTTGTACCTTGATTCCAAGCAAGACAACATTTGATATGAGACAGGATATCAGACTTTGCAGTGGCAACAAAATTTAGACACTTACATTTTCAGTTGCAGAGGTGAACTAAATGTCTGAATAGAATAGATGAATATGAGTATATGAACTATGAGTATATGGTATCAAAAGATATAATGAATCAAAAAATATCATTCATAAATAGATTAATCCTTTCAACCATACCATTCTTGTAACAATCATAGAAATAACCAGAAAAGATTAAAAAATCATACACATAAAAAAAAAAAAAAAAATCTATACACCAACTATTTTGTGTATGCGTTTTAGGGGAGGTGGAAGACCCAGAATATGATGACTGCATGTCATGTGAAGAAGGATGTGACAAGTGTGTTCTCTGTAAGTTCAGCAGTCCAATTGTGCTTCATAAGTTTTGTTTGCTAAGGCAAATATCACTATTATAGTAGTATTTTAGCCTTTAGTAATCACTATGATAGTATCATATTAGTATGGCTGACATTAGTTTGTTTGCCATGTGCTCTTCGTAAATTCAACTACATTTCTTTATTAAATGTACAAAAAAGTTTTAGAACATAATTGATTGATGGGATAAATTATTCTGACTTCACATTCCACCGTAAACTATATTCAGTTGACCAGACAGATGTTTCTGCATAATTTACAGTTCCTTCTACACTTTGCAGATAATCCCAAACACTGTCTGTCCTGCATTGATGGATATTACAAGTAAGAAACATGATGTAACAGAACTACCTGCTGGCTTGTATGTGTATGTACTTGTGAAAGATCGAATGAAAATTTCATGTACAGATGTGTGCTGCTCTGAGATGTGACGAAAATGCTCTGTGTGTGTTGCACAGGTTTGAGGAGGGCTGCTATAAGCACTGTCCTGCCAAGACATACGCAGTGGAGGAGACCATGAGCTGTATGTCCTGTGAGCATGACTGTGTCAGCTGTGATGAAGATGAGTGCTACTGGTGTGAAGCTGACCTCTTCCTGTCAGGTTAGACATTTATATTTATGCATTTGTCAGATTTACGTTGAATTCATGGTATACATTCCCTCGGAATCAAATGTCTTCAAGGTCGAATCAAAGGGTATTCACAATTTTAATGTACCCTACAGATGGGAAGTGTGTGCAGGAATGTCCCAATGGTTTCTATGGTGATGAAGACTCTCAGGAGTGTGAGGAATGTCACTCGGACTGCAGTACATGCAGTGGGCCGGAGGACAATGACTGTGACAGCTGCAGCGATGGACTGATGCTTGATAATGGAGCTTGTGTGTCTGAACAGGATGTCTGCCCTGCACAAATGTACCTCACTGGTGAGAGCAACACTCCCGAGAGGAAAAATCTATTATTTAGAGACTGCTCGTTAATAGCTCCAAATTTTAGTCTCATTACATAGTATAGATAATTTGGTCTTGGAAGAATTTAATTTCATATGAGTTCATATTGAATTCCATCCATCTATCCAGTTTCCTAACCGCTTGTCCTATGTAGGATTGCAGTCATATTGGAATATTCCTTTTGAAATCCAGTGTCAAAAGGAAGACTTTGGACTATATCTGAGCACAGGCTCAGTCAGGCATTGAAACTTCAGGGCAGAGGTCTTCAACTCTGTTTCCGAAGACCATGAAACATTAAAAAATATATATATATATATTTATAGTAGGAAATATGGGTAGCATGTCTAGGAAAATATATGTGATTTAAAAGAAATATTATATTTATGACCTATGACTTTATTAACGTTAGGAACCTGCAGAAAACAAAAGAGGCCTTAATTTCAACTTTTAACCACTGTGCTTTTAACCGCTGTGCTTCACAATTAAATGCTATCATTACATAATGGGTTTTTTCAAGTGATTAGGTTTGAAAAAAGCCTATTATTAACTGCTGATTATGGCCCTGGAATTGTTAATGAGAATGATTTAGCTTGGAACACTATTGTATATCAGCTATAATTAACTTATTAAACTTATACACTTAAAAATAAAGATTCATAAATCACTCTCTGCAAGATTTAACAAAGGATGCTCTTCTAATGAAACAGTTATGCTGTGTGGAGTTCTTCAAGATTTTATAATAAAAGTAAAATGGATGAAAAAATGAATATAAGAAATCTTGAGCTGGTTATTTGGTTATATGGTTATCTTTGTTGGTTCACGCTCAGAAAAATGTGCAAAAATTGTACCTATAGGGGTACAACAGCTTGTCACTGGGACAGTACCACAAAACAGTGTTTTTGTACCTTATTTACCCTAAAAGGTTTATAGTAGTACCTTAAAGGTGTATATTACTACTAATATGTACCTTGTAGGGTTGAAAGGTACAAAGTTGACATTTTAAAGGATTAGTTCACTTTCAAATGAAAATTACCCCAAGCTTTACTTACCCTCAAGCCATCCTAGGTGTATATGACTTTCTTCTTTCTGATGAACACAATCAGAGATATTGAGAGCAGTGAGCAGGACCAACGATTATGAGCTGAAGAAAGTGCTTCCATCCACATCCATCCATCATAAACATATTCCACACAGCTCCGGGGGGTTAATAAAGTTCAGTCTGGCGGAAGCTAGATATTTTACTTCATAACTTTTTAAATATGGATATATTTACAAACGCATCGCTTCGCTTCAGATGGCCTTTATTAACCCCCTGTAGCCGTGTGGAGTACACGTTTATGATGGATGGATGTGGATGGAAGCACTTTCTTCAGCTCATACTCGTTGGTCCCGCTCACTGCCATTATAAAGCTCGGATGCATCAGGATGTTTATTAATATATCTCTGATTGTGTTCATCTGAAAGAAGAAAGTCATATACACCTAGGATGGCTTGAGGGTGAGTAAAGCTTGGGGTAATTTTCAATGAACAATAAATTATATTTATATTAAATGCAATTAGTTGAATATAAGAATGATTTAACCCACTTAAATACGACTTAAGCATAAGGTATATGCAATTTAAATGTTTAATCTGTTTAATATATAACGTTTAAGCATACTTCTCTTTCAAAAGGGAAGGTTCTGTTATAAAATTATTGTTGTATTGTTATAACTGCTCATCTCTCAGATGATGGGGAATGTGAGGCCTGTCACTCTTCATGTGAATCCTGCTGGGGGAGAATGAAGAATCAATGCAACACATGTGTCAAAGGTACAACATGTACAACTCAATGAAAAATATAATAGATTGAAAAAAATCTGTGGTTGGATGCATGAAGGCTTGGATGAATATGAATAGATGTTATGTATGTGTGTTCCAGGTCGATATTTAACTGCAGATCAGATGTGTGTGGCACGATGCCCGACGGGTAGCTTTGGCAGTAAGGAGAGTGGGCACTGTGAGACTTGTCCACAAGGTTGTGCTCAGTGCCAGGACGAGCAGCTCTGCACACGTTGCCAGTCAGCACGTAAAAGCCCTCTTTATTTGCAGGCCGGCCAATGTGTGCGCAAGTGCACTAGGTTAGAACCATTTACAGACATTTATATAATGCAGAGGTGTAAAGAGTACCTGAAAACCATTCTTGAGTAAAAGTACAGATACCTTGCAGTGAAAATGACTCCATTACAAGTTACAAGTCACCAATTCCAATAAGACTTAATTCCAAAACTTAAAATGTCACATTTCCAGTATGCATTTTCAAAAAAAACAAGAAAACAATATAATGTAAGGCAATTGTTGGCAGTTTCTGGTGTTGCTGTATGTAGTAGTTATATTGTATATTTATATTTTATTAAATTATGTGCATGTGTGTAATTGTGTGTTCAGAGGGTACCCTGTGGGTCAGGTGTGTAAGAGCTGTGCATCTGGTTGTACGTCCTGTGAGAAGAATGCAACACACTGTCTGAGCTGTGAGGAGATGCTGCTGCTCCACAACCATGAGTGTGTGGTGAGCTGCCCGTCTGGACACACTGTGAGGAACGGGGAGTGTGTGCAATGTCCAGAGAGCTGTGCTATTTGCTCTGAGGAGAGCTGTACAGGTGAGACTGAAATTCATCACAGATGTTGCATGTTTTCATGAACTATTCCTAAAATTAGAGTAACAAAGATGTTTTATTGATGTCGCAACAGTCTTCTGCACTGTCACTGGGGCAGCACCCTTTCAAAAGATACACACTTGTAACTTATTTACTTCT
The DNA here is from genome assembly GCF_019924925.1 of Ctenopharyngodon idella. Taxonomy (NCBI): domain Eukaryota; kingdom Metazoa; phylum Chordata; class Actinopteri; order Cypriniformes; family Xenocyprididae; genus Ctenopharyngodon; species Ctenopharyngodon idella. The sequence continues at coordinate 9,684,169 of NC_067224.1, read as the reverse complement.
AAAAGGTGGGTAACGCTTTAGATTACAGCCTGGAAAGTACTGCGTAATTACAACAAATTTACGGCGTAACTTTCGATAATTATAGTGTACCTATGAAGTAAGTACGTGTAAGTATAGGGGAACAATATGTAAAGTCTTGGGAATAAAGGGGTAACAACCAGGAAAATAACAAATTATTTATACTGTAAGTATTTTAGGACAAAGGGGTACTTATACTATTATGATAGACTACAATCTTACGTTTGGGAGCAATTTAGTGAGAACATACACTGATTAAGCTGTTTCAAGGCAAGTAGAAAGAACTATTGCAATCTTTTTTAATACATGGGATTTTTCAATAGGATTTTTCTATGGAATTTTGGAATTATTATTATTATTTTTTTTTTTATTATTTTTGGAAAATAAGCTCTGTGACCAACAAAAGTTTATAATTCTTACACATTTTGTTTATCATGATAAACAAACTTTTAGGAAATTTAAAGCCTAATATACAATCAGCAGAAGTAAAAAGCTAAACACCTACGGTTTAGGTGTATACACAAAAATTTTGTATCAAATAGGCGTTTCGTCCAGACGAATCTGGCGTTTTTAGAAGGTGAATCCAATATTTTTTGAAACCGAGTCCCAGAGTGGATAAATCTGAAAACGACGCCCTTGCGTTTTTGTGTGTACAGCCTATCCGTATATTTTGTGAAACGATGATGTCATCACCCCACGTGTCAACCCTAGTCAGACACTGCTAACAGCACAAAACAGCAACAACAATAGCAGACTCTAGATGCTTGTGTTCGTACTGCAGTACTACTGAGCTGAAATAAAGCGTTATTTCTAAGCTTTACTAAAGTTTGTATACAGCGCACAAGGTTTATGTGCATGCTCCAAGTCTTATTCTCTGTTTTAAGTGTATCTCTGTGGCAGAATTACAGCGCCACATACTGGTCTGGCATGTATACTACATCGTTTTGAGTCGGTTTCAGCAGTTTCGTGTGTACACAGATATTTCTTTAGATGAGGAAAAGAAAAGATCGAATAGGGAAAGATTTGGCTTTGTGTGGACGGGGCCTAAGCTTCTGACAACACTTTCAGTCTTTATTTAAATATATATATATATATATATATAAAAAAAAAAAATTCCTTGGAAGTCTGAGTTAGAATAGTTAGAATAGAAACCCACGACACAAAACAAAAACAGCTCCGATCACAGCATCCTCCATCCACCATTTTTTAGCGTTTGTGAATGCTGCGCTTAAAGACACAACGCTTCAGAGTTCCTATTCCCAGTAAGAATGCCACACTCTAATCAGCTTATTAACTCAAAACACCTGCAAAGGCCTTTAAATGGTCTCTCAGTCTAGTTCTGTAGGCTACACAATCATGGGGAAGACTGCTGACTTGACAGTTGTCCAAAAGACGACCATTGACACCTTGCACAAGGAGGGCAAGACACAAAAGGTCATTGCAAAAGAGGCTGGCTGTTCACAGAGCTCTGTGTCCAAGCACATTAATAGAGAGGCGAAGGGAAGGAAAAGATGTGGTAGAAAAAAGTGTACAAGCAATAGGGATAACCGCACCCTGGAGAGGATTGTGAAACAAAACCCATTCAAAAATGTGGGGGAGATTCACAAAGAGTGGACTGCAGCTGGAGTCAGTGCTTCAAGAACCACTACGCACAGACGTATGCAAGACATGGGTTTCAGCTGTCGCATTCCTTGTGTCAAGCCACTCTTGAACAACAGACAGCGTCAGAAGCGTCTCGCTTGGGCTAAAGACAAAAAGAACTGGACTGCTGCTGAGTGGTCCAAAGTTATGTTCTCTGATGAAAGTCAATTTTGCATTTCCTTTGGAAATCAGGGTCCCAGAGTCTGGAGGAAGAGAGGAGAGGCACACAATCCACGTTGCTTGAGGTGTAAAGTTTCCACAGTCAGTGATGGTTTGGGGTGCCTTGTCATCTGCTGGTGTTGGTCCACTGTGTTTTCTGAGGTCCAAAGTCAACGCAGCCGTATAACAGGAAGTTTTAGAGCACTTCATGCTTCCTGCTGCTGACCAACTTTATGGAGATGCAGATTTCATTTTCCAACAGGACTTGGCACCTGCACACAGTGCCAAAACTACCAGTTCCTGGTTTAAGGACCATGGTATCCCTGTTCTTAATTGGCCAGCAAACTCGCCTGACCTTAACCCCATAGAAAATCTATGGGGTATTGTGAAGAGGAAGATGCGATATGGCAGACCCAACAATGCAGAAGAGCTGAAGGCCACTATCAGAGCAACCTGGGCTCTTATAACACCTGAGCAGTGCCACAGACTGATCGACTCCATGCCACGCCGCATTGCTGCAGTAATTCAGGCAAAAGGAGCCCCAAATAAGTATTGAGTGCTGTACATGCTCATACTTTTCATGTTCATACTTTTCAGTTGGCCAAGATTTCTAAAAATCCTTTCTTTGTATTGGTCTTAAGTAATATTCTAATTTTCTGAGATGCTGAATTTGGGATTTTCCTTAGTTGTCAGTTATAATCATCAAAATTAAAAGAAATAAACATTTGAAATATATCAGTCTGTGTGTAATGAATGAATATAATATACAAGTTTCACTTTTTGAATGGAATTAGTGAAATAAATCAACTTTTTGATGATATTCTAATTATATGACCACCACCTGTAGTTCAGAACATGTTCTCCCTGTGTCTGTGTGGGTTTCCTCTGGGTGCTCAGATTTCCCCCACAATCCAAAAACATGCAGCATAAGTGAATTGGAGATGCTAAATTGTCCATAGGTGTGAGTGTGTATGTGTCCCAAGCCATGTAATGGGGAGGGTTGGGGAAAAATCATTGCCAAGAAAATTCATAGCAGTCTCTCGCGAGTGGCGAGATGGCCCATAGAATCACCAAGAGTCGGATTCGACTGAAATGGTTAATGAATGAATTAATAGTGGAGCACATTTTAAAGCGTTGTTACAACATGCCCCACCTGCGCAACTGGGATTTAAAACTGGCTATACAGTGCCTTCTGCTAGTTAACAAAGCATTATCTAAACTGCTACATAACAGATTAAAATAATTCTAGATTTGTCTTCTTTTAAATAAACACTAAAAACTGAGATAAAAAATTCACTTCGGTAAGAAATGTACCTTTGCTATGGTAAATAAATGTTCAGCAATATCTTTCAAAGATTTTTGAATTTTTGCACATTTTTTTTCTCTATATAGAGTTGATACGGCAACTAGTAAATAAACTCATCAAGTTTCTTCATGCTAGCATGTTTAAAAATGTTTAAACCATGCTACAACTAGCCCTGCTTTGGGGCTCACCACTATATATCTCACTTTATCTCAATTTTCTGTCCTTTAACTCTAGAGTGTAAAGAAGACTTCTTCCTGCATAAGGGTCAGTGTATAGTGGTGTGTCCTGATGGATTTTTTGAGGACACGGATCAAGGTGTTTGTAAACGTTGCCACATGGATTGTTTATTATGTGATGGACCTGAATCGAACAACTGTGATGCATGTTTCAACCGTGACAGCACTCTGCACAACGGAGCATGTCTAGCCCCTTGTCCCTCACATACTTACAGAGAAAGCAGGTCCGGAGAGTGCATGGGTGAGACTACATTATGTTCCTTACTGTTAGGACACTAAAAAAATTAACGTAATTTAAGACTAAAAATCATATGGTAAAAACGTGTTAATTGGTTAAGTTCCCATACGTACCTAACATGGTGAAAAAAATTAATTTATCTAATGGGACATTTCATGTAATTTTAAAGTGAAATGTAGGTTTTACTGTAAATTAAAGTTAAATTCTTAAAACCTAAAATGTTGCTACTGTTTTTTTGTTTTTTTTTACAATGAAATTCTGTTAAAATTATGGTACCACTTTACAATAAGGTTCATTTGTTAACGTTAAGGTTAATTAACAATAAGCAATACATTTGTTGCAGTATTTATTCATATTTGTTAAAATTGGTTAATAAAAATACAACTGTTCATTGTTTGTTCATGTTAGTCCACAGTGCATTAACTAATGTTAACAAATGCTTTTGATTTTAATTGTGTATTAGTAAATACTGAAAATATTGATAAAATAAATAAATATTGAAATTAACATGAACTAAGATTAATAAAGGCTGTAGAAGTGTTGTTCCTTCTTAGTCCATGTTAACAAACGAAACCTTATTGTAAAGTGTTACCAAAATAGGAACCACAAACAATTCAATTGAATTAAATTAAATTTACAATTAAGTTGATTGTTCTATAAATTATGACCTTTTTAATGACCATGACTTTGTCTCAAAGGTTTTTGTCTCTGTTCCGCAGTCTGTGATAGTTCCTGTCTAACCTGTTCTGGTCCTCACGACACATCCTGCACTAGCTGCTCTGAGGGCCTGGCGACGGATGCCCATGGGCGCTGCGTCACACCCACCACCTGCCCCTCACACCACTACAGCAACCAGGATGGAGAATGTCACTTGTGTCACAAGTATTGCCATGAGTGCTCCGGTCCATATCAGGACCAGTGCCTCAGCTGCTACCAGAACCACTATCTATTCAGTGAGTTCATGCTACTGAGGCATGTTACTCTCTTGATTCACAAGTGGAAAATGACCTCAGTGAAATCAGAGAAATGAAGAAAGTTGTATCAGAGAGGCATTGCACTGAGTCGTCCCTTATATTTAAAACCAGATGCATTTTCTAGATCTTCTGGTTCAATGTAGCCCGTTCTTGAGACAGACATTAAAAGTTACATTTTTAACTGTCACAATTGGAAGGCCTTTCATCTTTCCATGAATTAGCAACAATACATGAGCAATAAATATTAATAAATATCATAAAGCAAGAGTAATTCCACATTTCATAAATAAAAGTAAAATATACACTACTGTTCAAATATTTGGGGTCAGTAAGAAATATTTTTATTCGGCAAAGATGCAATATTTATAAATAATGTTATGTTACATTTATAATATAATTTTGAACCTTCTATTCATCGAAGAATGAATAGAATTTCCACAAAAAATATTAAGCAGCACATCCGTTTTCAACATTTATAATAATAAGAATTGTTTCTTGAGTATCAAATCAGCATAATAGTTTGATTTCTGAAGGATCATGTGACACTGAAGACTGGAGTAATGATGCTGAAAATTCAGCTTTGCCATCAAAGGAATAAATTACATAATAAAATATATTAAAATAGAAAACAGTTATTTTAAACTGTAATAATATTTCACAATATTCCTGATTTACTGTGTTTTTGATCAAATAAAATAAAAACCCTAAACTTTTAAAATAGGGTATTTGTTCGTTATATTTATTGTAACCAAAACATGCTGGAGATGCATTTGATTGCTTCTTTTGATATTAGATAATATTTTTATATACGTTTTTAATCATTTAAAAACATTGACATAAAACAGTTTTTAATGTCAGCAGTCCATGGACAAATTAACTCCAAAAGTTTGTCTGCAAATTGTACATTTCACACAGAAAACAAGTATTTTTGTATTTTGTTATTTATAAATGAATTTATTACAGAATTCCTTTTGTCCAAATATTCAGGATCTTGAAAATTTAGTTGTCACTGTTTCATGATGTCCTAATGGTAATGGTATATTATTGCCAACATTAAATTGAACTAAAATCAAATGTAGGCATGTTAGCTTAGTTTATAGCATGTCTGTTAGTATAGAATCAGCTGAATGTTTGCAGTAATTCCACAGGTTCAAATATGACGATAATTTCTTAGACTCAAATAATATTTCATAAGTAGTAAAGATTCCACTTCATCCACAGATGGCAGCTGTGTGAATCAGTGTCCAGATGAATTCTTCAGAGGGGAAATACAACGCTGTGAACCCTGTCATCCTAACTGTCTCACCTGCATGGGGCGGCACAGCCATGAGTGCCTAAGCTGCAGAGATCACCTCTACAGAGACGTCAAAGAATGTGTGGACACGTGCCGCTCTGGGTAACTGCAATACTGAATACATATAGCTAATGTTGCTTTATAAACAGTGGTGAATAACAAATGACTGATACAAACACGATTCCAAAAAAGTTGGGACACTGTACAAATTGTGAATAAAAAAGGAATGCAATAATTTACAAATCTCATGAACTTATATTTTATTCACAATAGAATATAGATAACCTATCAAATGTTGAAAGTGAGACATTTTGAAATGTCATGCCAAAAATTGCAAAGAGTTTGAAGTTATCATCCTCTACAGTGCATAATATCATCCAAAGATTCAGAGAATCTGGAACAATCTCTGTGCGTAAGGGTCAAGGCCGGAAAACCATACTGGATGCCCGTGATCTTCGGGCCCTTAAACGGCACTGCATCACATACAGGAATGCTACTGTAATGGAAATCACAACATGGGCTCAGGAATACTTCCAGAAAACATTGTCGGTGAACACAATCCACCGTGCCATTCGCCGTTGCCGGCTAAAACTCTATAGGTCAAAAAAGAAGCCATATCTAAACATGATCCAGAAGTGCAGGCGTTTTCTCTGGGCCAAGGCTCATTTAAAATGGACTGTGGCAAAGTGGAAAACTGTTCTGTGGTCAGACGAATCAAAATTTGAAGTTCTTTTTGGAAAACTGGGACGCCATGTCATCCGGACTAAAGAGGACAAGGACAACCCAAGATGTTATCAGCGCTCAGTTCAGAAGCCTGCATCTCTGATGGTATGGGGTTGCATGAGTGCGTGTGGCATGGGCAGCTTACACATCTGGAAAGGCACCATCAATGCTGAAAGGTATATCCAAGTTCTAGAACAACATATGCTCCCATCCAGACGTCGTCTCTTTCAGGGAAGACCTTGCATTTTCCAACATGACAATGCCAGACCACATACTGCATCAATTACAACATCATGGCTGCGTAGAAGAAGGATCCGGGTACTGAAATGGCCGGCCTGCAGTCCAGATCTTTCACCCATAGAAAACATTTGGCACATCATAAAGAGGAAAATGCGACAAAGAAGACCTAAGACAGTTGAGCAACTAGAAGCCTGTATTAGACAAGAATGGGACAACATTCCTATTCCTAAACTTGAGCAACTTGTCTCCTCAGTCCCCAGACGTTTGCAGACTGTTATAAAAAGAAGAGGGGATGCCACACAGTGGTAAACATGGCCTTGTCCCAACTTTTTTGAGATGTGTTGATGCCATGAAATTTAAAATCAACTTATTTTTCCCTTAAAATGATACATTTTCTCAGTTTAAACATTTGATATGTCATCTATGTTGTATTCTGAATAAAATATTGAAATTTGAAACTTCCACATCATTGCATTCCTTTTTTATTCACAATTTATACAGTGTCCCAACTTTTTTGGAATCGGGTTTGTAGATTATCAGAAGCTGGTGAATTTTTTTTAAAGTGGTTTCTTTTTGTGTCTTACAGTATTTTAGTGATAGACTGGTACATCACCCAGACCAATTAATTGGACAGTATTTCAACTTTTAATATGTAACGCATTACATTTGTTTTGTTTTTTTTAATATTTTTGACTGAATCTTTCCAGTTACTATGCTTCAGCTGGCTCCAGGACGTGTGAGCGGTGTGATGAGAGCTGTGGGGAGTGTCTTCAGGCCGGAGCTGAGGGGTGTGTGAGCTGCAGAGAGGGGATGCTATTTATCAGGAAACAGGGGCGCTGTGTGTCTTCCTGTCCTGATGCGTACTACCACGACACACACCACAAAACATGTGAGGCCTGCCACCCCACCTGCAGAACATGCACAGGTATGGAACGGCTTACAGATGTGACTAAATATTTCAGTTCAATTCACATTTATTTGTATAGCACTTTTCACAATACATGTAGTTTTAAAGCAGCTTTACAGAAAATTCATGTCAGCATTACAATTTGGAGTGATCTGACAAACTAGTTAACTGAACAGGCCCTTTGGAAAAGAAATGCACTTAATTGTACTGAAAGTACACCTTAATGTACAGCAAATCTTAAAAGTATATTTTAAAAAAACAAAACAAAAAAAAACTGTACTTGCAGATAATATAATATTAATAAAATAAAAGGTCACTTAAGTGTACTGGGCCTCTTTAGTCAGAACTGACCAAAAAAATTTACATTTTGAATTTTTACCATTTTTAGCTTCATCGGAATGGGATGACACTTTTTGACTTTTGTTTCATTAGCTATGTTAACACACAAAAAATCATGGACATGATTCAGAAATGTTAAAGGCCTTCACTCTATTTTAATCTGAAAAAAAAAAAAAAAAAAAAATATATATATATATATATATATATATATAAATATATATTAATTATATCAGTAACACTACAATAAGGTTAATTAGTTAACATTAGTTAAATACATTAGTTAACATGAATGAATAATGAACTGCACTTATACAGCATTTAATAATCATTGTTAATGTCAATTTCAACATTTAATAATACATTATTAAAATCTTGTTAACATTAGTTAATGCACTGTGAACTAACATGAACAAACAATGAACAACTGTATTTTCATTAACTAACGTTAACAAAAATGAGTAAATACAGTAACAAATGTATTGCTCATGGTTAGTTCATGTTAGTTAATACATCAACTAATGTTTAACTAATAAATCTTATTGTAAAGTATTACCATTATATTAATTTTAATGGGGGGGAAAATAGCTCATAGAAATTTTATAAATATTGCATAGTGTCATAAAATCCCCTCAAAATTCTAAATAATATTCTAAAAATATTATTGCATATTATTGTTTAAGTGTGTTAAGAAAGTTATGAGTCACTTTAAGTACAATTTTATCAAATTCACTTTGTAATAATGTCTAATTAAAAGTTTTACTTTAAAGTACATTTTAAATCATTATGTTTTAATAAACTTTTTCCATGCTTTAAAGAAGTACACTTATTTTGATGAGCTGAATAACATACTCAAGCAATGTAGTATGTTATTCAGTATTACATTTAAAGTAAATATATCTTAAATGCACTAAATTGCAACTTAATCATTACAAATGTGTAATTTCAAATATATTTAAATACATGACATACAAGAAACAACATTAAATGTTAGTTTAGCATAAATGCTTGTCAGTACATTCAGCTGTACACTTTAGCCAAATTTCAAAGTAATTATGAAATTACATATAAAGATGTACTTAATTCCTACTTAAGTATGTTAAGTCACCTTTATTTATATAGCGCTTTATACAATACAGATTGTTTCAAAGCAGCTTTACAGTGATAACAGGAAAAATTTTCAATCAAACAGAGTTAATTTCGGCTGTATAGCAGCTCTAAAAGAAAATATTGTCATTGTTCAGCTGAAGTCAGTTCATTGTTGATTCAGTTTCGTTATAAGATCATCAATTATTAAATTAGTTATTTTCATCTTTAAAGCAGTTCTGCAGAGAACAGTAACGTCATCGTCCAGCTCAGTTCAGTTCTTATTTAATAGTGTCAGTGCAGACAAATCAATAATATTGTTGAATATTAAGTGTCAAAAATCACTCTTAAGTTCAACTAATTGCATTTCATATAAATTTAAACTATAAGAGTTTCAATGAATTGCAATTAACATGCAATTTTAACAGTAATAGAATACACCTAAATGTGAACCGAATATAAAGTTTATTATTTCTGTAATAAGTACTCTTTTTTTTAAAAAGTATGCCTCACACCAAACACAAACTCAAACCAAAAAGAGCAATGTTTTGAAATCAACACAGAGCCACAACGTGTCTTTCTTCAGGTAGTCAACTTGTGAATGTCATATGCTTATTTACCTGGGATATAAGAAAGCATTTTAACAAAAAAAATGATACACTTCACCTAAAATTCTGTATTTAACCATGAATTATTCAATAATTTAAACCTAAAATGTTGGGATGTTATTTTGATTGACAGGCAAGAGTGTTGAGGATTGTGACTCATGTCACCCAGGTTATACACTCACAGAGGGCACTTGCGAGTCGCCCTGCATCACAGGAAAATACGCTAAGTCTGAGGTAAACTTCTATTTTAGTGCAGTTCAACACGCTTACTTCTTATTCTACTTTAATATTTTTTATGAATGTGGTCACCTGATAGCTCTTGTGATCTCTCTACAGGAGCAGGGCTATAACTGTGAATCATGTGATGAATCCTGTTTGGAATGTAAAGGTCCTGGGCCTTATAACTGCACCATCTGTCCAGCACAGTTCATCCTGACAGCAGGGGGGCGCTGTCTGCCCTGCTGCACCAACACAGAACAGGAAGATAAAGCCGCAGTTCAGCAAGAGTGCTGTAACTGTACAGAGACTAGAGGTATTTGGACCTAAAAGTGACATTTCAAAATATTACCTGTACTAACAGGTTGATCAATGACATATAAAATGACAACGTAGGCTCATAGGAAAAATGTGCCTCTACCTACATTTTTGCAAAACTCCAAATGCTTACCATTTCAAATACTTCACTGCAGTTTCCAGCTAAAATGAACACTAGTGACAGTAAACCACCACCAACTTTTATTTCTTTTCATACAAATTATGATTACAGGGGCAGATTATTGATTAATAAAGACTTATTTTCATTTTTAGTTTCTTCATTTTCAGCACAATGACCTCAAAGCATTTTTACCATTTGTAAACGAATACATTTTGATGTTCTGATGTAGTAAACTATCTCACCTGGTAAACCACTATACATGAATATGAATTCTGTGAAATACGATAAAAGACCTATGATATATTAAAAAGTCACGATAAAAGAGTTCAAAGTCTTCTGGAAGCAAAAAAAACTGGTATAGTTACTTCAGCAAATGTTTTTTTCCCCTCACGTTTGCTTTTGTTAACACAATCAGTTAGGTTTAGGGTAGGGTTTAGTGTAGGTGGTATATTATTTTCAAATATGATAGAGCATTAAACTTTTAGCGCCACTCACTGGACATTTAATTTCCACTGCCACGATATGTAACAACCAATGTAATAAAACCCTGCCAGATTTACATTGATTGGATAAAACTGCAAGTGTTTTTAGTGCCCTCACTGGACATTTCACTTTGAAAGTGCCACAAAACGTGCAAGTAACATAATATTTCACGGAAATGTCATTACAATTATGTTTTTCCAATGAGCCTGGGATAAAATTTTCATTTGAGGGTGAAATGTTCCTTTAATACTAAAATAGTAACTTAAAAATAGTTGTCCTGTCTTGGTTCTTCTGTTGTGTCAGACGTTTAAAAGAATCTTTTATCTCTGTTGAAGGTGAGTGTGTCCTAAGCACTAACTTTGCCTTCCGTAACCATGAGGAAGAAGAGTACACAGGAAACCTGCCACTCTTCATCACCGCCTCCATCCTGCTCGTCTTTGCCTTGATCGCCGTAATCATCCTCATTAAGCGTTCTCTTTCCAAACGACCCATGCCAGAGACCGCTATCCCACGTGGGTATGAAAAACTGGGCCATGGTGGAGGCAGAGACAGCTACTACAGAGGCACATCATCATCCACCTCTGCCTACGGTGGTCAGGCAAGCTCTAGTTCTGGACGTTTCCGTGAGTCACAGCTAGTGGACCTCGGTGATCAGAAGGGGAGTCGGGAAGATGACGATGAAGATGATGAAGATGAAGATATTGTGTACATGGGGCAGGACGGCACTGTGTATCGCAAATTCAGATACGGGCAACTGGGAGACGAGCAGGAAGATGAGTTAGAATATGACGACGAGAGCTACAACTACCGATAACACCACCATCTGTTTAAACAGAAATTTATTCTGCAGGGTTTATGAAAATTGTCATTTGGAATGCAAAAGCAACATTGTGTTTAAAAATTCTATTTAAAAAAAGTTCAGCAAAGTTCTGAACTCATATGTGAATAGTAATGTATTGTGTAGGATGATATAGTGACAATCACAAATTGTAGTTGAAGATTTTATGCTGTAGTGCATCCTCTCAGCTTCTTGTCTTTTTTGACCTCTTTCGTTTTTCATCTTTTATGAAGACAGCTGAGTGTTGTACTCTTTTTGTTTGTTTGTTCTACCTGTGTGAGTGACTTTTTTTGGAATGTGTGCATTGTCAGCAGTCCCTATGCAGTACTTTTGCTAGTAGCAGAAGTACAAATGAGCTGTTTTTCCACTTAGGACTTTGTCTTATGGTCATTTTTTGTTGTGAAAGTGTGTCAACTGTAAATTGTAATAAAAGTATAACAATGCTATGTGTTAATTTTCTATTCCAAGTATAATTTTTGACCTACTGTATTTCAATTATCAGAGAACTGGCCAGTGTTGTTACATACTGAGTTTTGTCATTTAAAATTTTAGAAAGAAATGTCATAGGTATCAAAACATTACATAAGATAGCACCACACAACTGTTCAGATATGAATTAAATTTATTGATATTACTCTGCAATACGACATACATCTCAATCTCAATATGCTCTGCTGGAGAAGGCCTCTGGATTAAAGTTCATCTATTTATATTCTTTGATAGAATTTCTGTCTAAAAGGATCAAATGTCAACAACCAGGGACACATGCAGTGATACAATCACAAACATAATGTCTCTCAAATATTCACACACACACTTGCACACTTCATTTGAATTTACAGCAATCTTTTTAAGTCCCTTTATTTTAGTTCCCAAACCTGTTAGCAGGAAGAACTTGGTACCTTACAGCATATAAACACATTCACAAACAATCACACACCCAAATACAAACCTACACACATACACACTCTCACACACTGACACAAGAGGTGTTTGAAGGTAGACAGATCAGTCACAACGAACGTGAAAACCTCTGAAACAGCATGCTCTTAGGATTTGACAGACCTTTGATTGTGGCAACTATTTTTACCTTTATACAATGCAAACACTCAATAAGACATCAAAGTTCTGAAACATCTAGGACTGATTTTAGTGCTTTGAGCACAAGAACATCTAATGCATTACTACATGGCTTATGATTCTTAAAGGTGAAATGTGTCATTCCGGCGCCCCTTGTGGCACCAAACAGAATAGCAATATTTGATGAACACATCGGGTTTCACAAACATTCTGAGGCCACCTCTTGTGGCAATATCCACTACTGTTCAAAGTTGAGCCAGACATGTTTGACTGCAAAAACTATTACGAAACAATGCTTTGAAAGAGCAACAAAACTCTTCATGCTACATTGTTCAAAGAGTCAATATATGAATGGCTTAAACGGTTAGTTCAACCAAAAATTAAAAAAAAAATCATGAATTACTCACCCTCATGTTGTTTCAAGTTTTACGATCTCTTTATGAACTTTTGAAGCGTCAAAGTTGTAGTTTCATGGACTCAAAGGAGGGACAGAAATCTCTCAGATTCCATTTAAAATATCTCAATTTCTTTTTCGACGACGAACAAAAGTCTTGTGGGTTTGGAACGACATAAGAGTGAGTAATTGATGACAAGTTTTTAAATTTTGGGTGAACTAACCCTTTAATGCAATAAAGCATTTCAACATAACACACTTCACATTTAAGAACTACTTACAGAGATTTCTCTCTGCTGATTTTGAACTGATACATAAAGTGATATGAGGCTTAGTTTAAATTCATACCTGACTCCTATTGTTTCTTACAATGGAAATAAGTAACTCTAGAGTGCTCTATCTTCTATTTCCCCAAGTCATCAATTTAGCATGAGAGGGTAGAGAGTTAGCATTGGTGCTAACAGGATGCTACGCACTGTCTTTGTGTTTAGAATAACCTTGCATGCATTAATATTAATACAGAGCTACTGAAGTGCAAGGATTCTTTGCCTATTTTTCCCTTTATACATGCTCCAATTAGAAAAATACCTGACTGTGAAAATTATGAGCCTAAAGGGGGAAAGTACAACATAATATTATTGCTAAAATGCCTCTCATGCATAATTCAAGTAACAAGAGAAACTTTTGCAAGACGATAAGAGATGAAGAATGTTTCAAGCATTGAACTGGTTTAAGCTACTGTTCTGTGGTGCAAATTCAAATGTGAGAAGAATTACTATATTTGAGGTGATTTGTTTGTGGTGCTGTTTTAATCATCCCAGCACTGTGAGATAACAAAAATACCCTTTTCTCTTATTATAATTAATTATTGCATTCACATCAGTGTGCAATCATTACAATTTGAAATACTCAAAACCTTTAAAGACATATTGTTCTTGCACCCACAGCCAACGGCTCTTATGAACTGCTTGCATTGGGTTGAGCTCTGCAACAAATATAAATGTTTTATCAGTATTATTAATTTTATCATTATTTAGTATTATTTTAAAAATCCAGAAAAGTAATTTAATATACTTTAAAGTGTACAGTACATGAAACAGCATTCACAACACATTTTACTTATTTAAAATGAATTTCCAAGTAACCAAAAAAAAAAAAAAAATGTAGGAATGAACTTTATTTTGCCAAGAATTGAATGGGAGTTTGCTTTGGATTATAGAGGCTCACACATTACACATTACAACCTATGTTGTCAACATTTTTTTTTTTTTTTTTCAGCATATTGATATAATCTTCATGGCATTAATGCTAAACTGCATTGAATTATTGTGTTAACTATTGGCAAGGTTTAAAAAATGGCTACATAGCAATTTGGCTATTAACATGAACAAATAGCCTGCATAATCTTGGTGATGTCAACAGAAAATGAGAGTTCCCTTACGAAGTGGAACTCAACACTGCCTCTGGATTGACACTATGGGGAATGGCATCAGCATGACTAGTGTCTGAAGCATGTGTGCCAACACAACAATTTCATTGGCCAACAACAGTCCATGATGCCACTACTGGACCACCCGTAAGAGGGTGCCTGGAAATTCCATTTGTCGACAGGATTTCTCAAATGTCAACACAATCTTTTTCCGTTTATCTTCGAAATTCTATGTCGATACTTGAAATGTCACAAAAGTTGTTTTGGAAACACTTTTTGTCGAGAAAAAGGGATTTAATGCAAATAAATGTGGTGTCACATAACAGAATTAGCCAAATACATGCAGTGTCTGTGTTCACGTGTTGCTCCCGTTAAAGCACCATATCAAAGGTGCATCACAAGGATGAGGAAAATAGTGTTGTGAAAATCTCTGCAGCTTAAGAAAATAAGCAGGGTGTCTGTCAAATTAAGGAAGACTGTTGGAGTTTTCAAAGCTGACAAAAAGAAAAGAAAAATAAAATACAGAAATGTTACTTCTGTATCTGAATAAACAAAAGTAACCTACTGTCATAAAATCGCGATTCTGTTTCGATTTAATGATCAGAAGCGGTTCTAGGCTACATGACAAATGAAAATCACAAACATGAAACTTGTAAATGAAATAATTTTACAAGTGCAATTTATTAATATAGAATGTTATCTCAAATAATTTAGGAAAATAAAGTGGTTGACTCCTAAAGCTCTAATAGAATTCTAAAAATGTGACAATAAGCATTGGTTTAGCTAATGCAGACGATTTAAAAAAAAAAAAAAAAAAGGTTAAAAACACAAATAATATGTTTTAGGTCACAGCTGCATCTGTCTCTGGAAAAAAAATTAAACAGCGATTTTATGTTTTTGATCTGTTTGATGTTATTAAACTCTGAAACCAAAACGAACAGGCCTAACTCTTTTGCTTTGAATGATCTTTTGCTTTGAATGCATTTCTGGCCGCATCAAACTTTGACTGGATTGACTGCATGTTCAAGGTGTTAAAGATTGTTGCAATATGCAAAGACTGAATATTTCACTATACCAGTCTTTTTATGGACCCTAAACATTTTTGCATACAGGACAAATGAGCTGCTCTGTGTCCAAACCTGCGCCTTCTTCAAATAAAGGCAGTAAAGTCCTGTCAAACGATCTGCTTCACTTCACCACTGTCTTCTTATATGTCCTATTTAATAACATTATATATGAAAATAAGCAGCAGCCTACTGATGAATTTCAATTGTCTTATTATGAATTTGCATTGTACACAAAATTATGTATGGAAACGGCTCAAGGGCAGATTTTTTTAACGATATAGCAAAACTTATGCGACAATGTAATTTTTTAGGGATGACGTCAGCACGCACACAATTTTATCGGTAAAAGGCCAACTGGATGGAAACAGCCTTGAGACAGCTAATTTCGCAAATATTTTTTTGCGCATATTTGCTTTGTCGATAACAAACCAGCGCAAAAACTGGATGGAAACTTGGCTAGTGTCCCAGATTTTTGACACCTGAGGACACACACGACTTGTGCATTATGTGTTTGGGTGAGGAGCATATGTTCTTGAGTTCTTGAGGGAGCTGAATGCATCCATTGTGAGAGATTCACAATGAGGAAGCTCGAAATGGCAGAGGACTTCGAGAAAGGTATGTCTCTCTCGCGTTCCTCGGTCACTGGTTTTCCATCTACCATTGGTCGTTCAATGGTGGCGATGGTGCCCAAAGAGAGACATCTGTGGTTGAACTTGGCAGACATCAAGGAGAAGGAGAGAAACTTTCTCCTTGATGTGCCAGTCTTGCCCTCTGAGTTTTTTGGTACGTCTGAAGAGATGGTAGTCGGGAAGTTTAAAGAGGTGAGGCTTTTTAGGTGGTACATCCCACATCGATCTAAATCTTCGCCTAAGACTTCTGAGGGGCCCTGGTCTATCACAATCTGAGGACTGGAGGCAAGGCCAGAGGGAGAGCGTGGCCACTTGTGCTCCTTTGAGGACACTAGGAGGAAGAGACAATTTCTCAGGGAAGTGATCTAAAGAAAGCAATTTGGTAAACAGGACTGAATTGCTGAGAAGTAACATCCCTCCTCCTTCCCTTCCTTCTTCCATTACAATTATTGCAATGGGCTGGAACTGCTTTCCTTTGGTGGGATACATCAACTCAGGGTTGAGAAGGAGTATTGAGGAGTATTTCCTCAAGGGAGAGGCAGGGTAAACTTGTATTGTATATTTATTTCATTAATTTCATTAATCTATAGTACTATTACCCAAGAGTGGGTTATTTTAGAAGGTCATTTTGTTTCCTAGTAGAGAATAAACCCATCTAGTTGATACTGCTAGTAGATAATGTTAACAAGTCGAGGAGGTTTGCCTGGGGGGCATCCCTCCTTGTTCTTGTCACTATGGCTAGTGCTGATTGAATCAAGTACAGGCTATAGCAGTGTCCTAGATGAGTGTGTTAGGAGGGTTGAGCTGCCAGACCCCAGGATTCTGGGGTCTTTAAGTAGGATAGCTCCCTGGTGGCTCCCTTTTAGAAGGGCAGCAGTATCAAGGGTTGTAGCTAGCGCTTAGCAGGCTCCCATTTGGTAGGCTGCTCTTTGGGGTTGAGTAGTGTAAGTGTTGAGTAGAAACCTACTCTTCTGTCTAGGTTTTAAAGTAGGGTCCTCCACTCCCCGTCGGAGCCCTAACCAATCCCTTAGAACCTCACAAGTGGATGTAATTTGCCTTATAGCATCCCTTTTTGGTATTGGGCACCTTTGCAGGTGCCAGGAGTCTTGGGATCTCGGATGAGTCCAGGCAGGGTGTGAGCACTTCCCCCAAACTGTGCGGTGGTGGTTTAGCTGAAGCTCCCCTGTGGCTCCCTATGGGTTGGAGTTCTATGTAATAAGGATGGTGAATTATTCTAGATGTGACCCCTATATATGCTCCCCCTAGAGGTGGTGGAAGTTCAATTGAACTTGCAATTGCTCTCCCTGGGTCAGTTTTCCCTAGAAGCTGTGTCATGCAAGAGAAGTTGACACTGCTAAACCTAGATCTCTTCTCTTGGGTATGTGGCTTTCCTTGTCCAAGCATAAGAGCTTGAGTGTTGGCCAAAGGAATATTACCACTTGACAGCTATGAGGCTTCGGGTGTGCCCTGAATGATTGACGCATCTGACTCCAGCTAAGTAAGTCCGTAGAATCAATTTATGCTATGCCCATTATGGTTGTGCATAGGCACAGCTAATGAGGCAGGCATTCCCTCAGCATGGTGGAGTGGGTATTTGTTCCCCATAGCGTCAATCCAGATGTAGTGTTGAGTTCCACCTCCAAAGGGAACATCTCAGGTTACAACTGTAACTGTGGTTCCCTGAGAAGGGGAATGAGACAACGAGTTTTGCTGCCATGCCTCGGGCTTCCCTGCATGTCTCCTTCAGACAAAGAAGTGGATGACATACATCGCAGGCGCCCTTTTATACTCACGGGCGCTCCGGTAGAGATGTCATAGACTGTCGTCGACCAAAAAAATTGTTGTGTTTGCACTTGTGCTTCGGACACCGGTCACGCTTATGGAGTTCCCCATAGCCTTGATCCAGACGTTGAGTTTCATTTGCCTTTTCAAGAAACCATGGCTACAGTCGTAACCTGAGATGTTTTTTAAAAGGATTTTTTTTTTTTTTCACAGTATTACCATGAACATGTAAAATGGTTTGTTTGTTGCTATTTCATGTTGACTTTAAAAACATCTTAATTTGCTAATATGACTGTTTACTAAAATGATTTCGAAATCTTACATAGATTCTTGTGGAATCTCACTTCCTTGGAGAAAGCTGTTGATTCTTTAAAAGAAATGAAAAAGATATGTTTGTTTATATAGCTAGAGCACTGTATGACATTTTGACAAAAATACAATTGTCTCCAAAAATAAAAAATAAATAAATAAAAATACTCACTTAGAGCTCTCTGCTGCTTCCCGTAACTCCTCATCCAGTCTAGAGAGGCAGAGATAAATTAATTGGACAATAATTTCATACAGTATTTATTACATTATTAGATTGTTAGATTATAGGGGTTTGGCAGAAAAAAGGCTGGTAACTCCTAAATCGTATAAACCATATAATGTTGCTCTTCACCCCAGCGTTTGAAATGTCTGTTCCCATAGAAACGTGTCTTCACAGGTTTTAAATTACAGAGTCACAACTCCTGTGCAGATTCTCATGAACACACTCAACACCTCTTCAACAGCTACATCTGTCAGCAATCGTCTCACTCTCACAATCTATGTGTGATGCTGATCAGTGCCATGACGATTCCTCTTTTTACTCCTTCCTATTGTATAGTTCAGTGCCAAAAATAGATTGGCATACATTTAAATGTAAGGCAGTTAAACATGTTGCTCATTGATACTTGCTCACCTGATGATGCACTCGGGTATGTGGATGTATTCCATTGGGATGAGCTCCTCCAGTTCAGCTAAGCTGTTCACATACTTTATCTTACTGCTGAACTTTGAGCTGGAAAACATTTATGATTCAATTTTATTTAGTTTGTTTTTGTTTCCAAAACCAATATTTTGTACACTATGGCTATGTTCAGACTTCAGGCAAATCAGATTTTTTCTCAAATCAGATCTTCTCAGGCAGACAGTCACGATAAGACAGTTCAAAAGACAGTTTGAAATCCGATTTGAGCAGCCAGAGCGTCCAGACTGAGACGCATCTGTAAAACTTTTATTGGAATCACATTTCAAACCACCTCCATATGTGGTTTGAATCAGACTTTCAAAAACCCATCTGGATAAAATCTGGATATGCAAAAAAATCTGATTTTTTTCTGGTAGTCTGAACTTGCCCTACCAGTCTTTTGACACACCTGCTTATTCTTTATTTTTATTATTTTCTACATTTTAGACGGAAGTCATCATTTACACTACTGTTTAAAATGGTAAATGTTTTTAAAAGAAGTCTCTTACGCTCATCAAGGCTGAATTTTTTAAGTTAAAACAATAATATATATATATTGTGGAATATATTATGATTTAAAATAACTATTTTATTTTCTATTTTAATATATTTTAAAATGTTGTTTATTTCTATGCTAGCAAAGCTAAATTTTATCCAGTGTCAAGATCCTTCAGAAATCATTCCAATATTTTGATTGGGTGCTCAAAAAACATTTCTTATTATCAAAGTTGAAAACAGTTGTTTGCTTAATATTTTTGAGGAAACCATGATATATTTTTTCTAGGTTTCTTTGATGAATAGAAAGTACAAAAGAACAGCATTTATTTTAAATAAATATTTTAACATTGTAAATGTCTTTGATCAATTCAATTCAATGTATCCATGCTATTAATCTGCTTTTTTTTTTCTTCTTTAATCTTACGGTAGTTTTTATTTGTCTACAAAACTAATTACAAGCATTTAAGGGGTAGTTCACCCAAAAATGAAATTTATCCCATAATTTACTCACCCTCAAGCCATCCTACATGTATATGACTATCTTCTTTCAGACGAACACAATCAGAGATATATTTAAAAATATCCTTAGTCCTCCAAGGTTTATAATGGTTGTGAATGGTAGCCCAAATTCTGAAGACAAAAAAAAAAAAAAATTCATCCATCCATGAAAAAAATGAATCTGATGACGTGTCATGTCACTGTGTACTACATCGTGGAAGTTAACACTTTTTGGACGTATATCAAATGCGTATGGCTGTTGTGCCAGAAGCTCATTATTTTACTTTATAAAGTTTTAAATAAGGATACTTGTTTTACACAAACGCATCGATTCGCTTCAGAAGGCCTTTATTAACCCCCTGGAGTCGTATGGATTAATTTTATTATGGATGGATGCATTTTTTTGTCTTCCGAATTTGGGCTAACCATAATAAACCTTGGAGGACTAAGAATATTTTTAAATATATCTCCGATTGTGTTCGTCTAAAAGAAGATAGTCATATAGACCTAGCATAGCTTGAGGGTGAGTAAATCATGGGATAATTTTCATTTTTGGGTAAACAATCCATTTAAGCATAAACCTTCAGATGATACGGTTTTTAAGATCATGAGAAACATTCTGTTGAGTGTATCTAAACTATTGACTGATACTAAAAAACTAACATAAAAACAACAAAAAAATGCCAGTCACCATACCTGATAAATGGTTTTGTGATGGCTAGAATTGTCCTAATGAACCATGATGGGTGAACAATAATGAACGATTTCAAGTTCTTTCTAAGCCTGAAAAAGTGTAAACACAACAAAATTAGTCTTCATTTTAATATATTGTATATTGTGCATTGCACATTTTAATATATTTAACATACTGTAGATAGGCAGAATATTGATAAGTAATGTATATTATATATACCTCCTGTCAATCATCTGGTAGCATCTCTTGAGCCAGTTGAGGCCAGGCATCCTCCGGTGTGGAGTGGCTCCATTCAGATAGATGATCATGTAGTCCTCTGCTACCATGAGCTCTAGTGTACTGATCACATACCTGAAGAGTAATTCACATTTATTTAGTGATTTATTCTCAATACATTTAATATTATTCTATTTTGGGATTATTCTATTATATTATACACTGTAAAAAATAAAAACGGAAAATGTACTGGTAATTTTCTGCCAGGACTTTATTTTTCTGTTAATCCTTAAAACACAACCTAATGCAAACCTTAATTCAAAACACAGGTAAATCACCTGTAAAATACCAATATGGAAAATTCCTTCATATTTATACAGTACATTGTGCCCTATTTTTATGGACTTTTTTTTACAGTGTAGGATTAACAAGCTTATTTTGACATCAGGGCAACTGACTAGCTCAAAGAACTTTTCATATCAGACTGAACTCACAGAAAGAGGTTTTCCATGATCTCGTGATAGTCCTCTCTGTCACTGTCAGGGAGGAAGCATGCTGCAAACACAATGATGGCATTTGCACCATTGCCATAGTAGCCTGTCAGTAAAGAAATTAACAGTTGTGAAGGATCCTTGAAAACAGTTACAGCAGTTTCAGTATTATTAATTGCTCAACACATTTAAAGGCACTTACCCCTGTGGAAAAAGTGTACTTAAATGTAATAAATGTGCACATATTAGTGTACGTAAAATGCATTTAAAAACTGTACTTGCAGGTAATATAATATTATTGAAATAAAAGGCCACTTAAGCATAGTTAAAGAGAGTACACTTTCATGATTATGTTTCTTAAGACACTTTTGAATTTTAAAATCTTTTGTCTTGCTTTAAAGAAGTACACTTATTTTGAAATGTTGACTCGCACACTAAAGCACATGTGAAGTACTTGATTGATGTAACTGTTAATATATTTTAAATGTACTAAATTGCAACTTCATCATTGCAAATATGTAATTACAAATATATTTAAATACATGATATGTTTCAATAGAAATCATGTGAAAGTACATTTTAGTACACAATAAATGCTTGTCAATACTTTCGACAATATACTTTTACTATATGTCAGAGACAACAGAAGTAATTATGAAATTACATATAAACAAGTCCTACTTAAGTGGGTCAAAAACACTCTTACGTTCAACTAATTGCATTTAATTGTCAATAATCTCCAGTTAAGTGTCTGAAAACATTACATTTAATTAGCACTTACAGTAAGTATATTATTTTAAAGTATATTGCTTCAGTATAATAATAGCCTACTCTTTTTAAAAGTATGCTAAAGTGTATTTCTTTTTCACAAGTGTAAATTCACCTTAAGATGTACCACCATGCAGTGTCTGTCTGCTGTTATATTGATATTGATTACAAAAATATTAAAGTCACTCTCTTTGTAAAACCACATTTGATAATGCACGAAAACATGAAAACATATCAGTCAAGCGTACAGGACCACAAATAAATACAAATGCTTAAAGTATAACCACTTAACTTCAAAACATTACAAATGTTAATATAATGCTGAGTTGATCTCTTCTGTGCAAATGAAATCTTCAACTGGAAGATTTACATTTAATCATTTAGCAGACACTTTTATCCAAAGTGACTTACAAATGAGGAGAAAAATAGAAGCAATCAAACCAACAATAGGGCAACAATATGCAAGTGCTGTGACTAGTCCCAGTTAGTCTAGCACAGTACACGTAGCAAGGTGTTTTTTAAATAGACATATTAGTAAGTGTTAGTATTAATTGGACAAGTGTAATATGTTTAATACACATATTACTTAATATACAGTGGCAAGAAAAAGTATGTGAACCACTTGCAGAATCTGTGAAAATGTTATAAAATGTATAAAATGTTATACAAAATAAGGGAGATAATACAAAATGCATGTTATTTTTTATTTAGTACTGTCCTGAGTAAGATATTTTACATAAAAGATGTTTACATATAATCCACAAGACAAAAAAAATAGCTGAATTTATTAAAATAAACCCATTCATAAGTATGTGAACCATTGATTCTTAATACTGTGTGTGGTTACCTGGATGATCTACGACTGTTTTTTTTTTTTTTTTTTTTTTGATGTTTGTTCATGAGTCCCTTGTTTGTCCTGAGCAGTTAAACTGAGCTCTGTTCTTCAGAAAAAATCCTCCAGGTCCTGCAGATTCTTCAGTTTTCCAGCATTTTTTTGCATATTTGAACCCTTTACAACAGTGACTGAATGATTTTGAGATCCGTCTTTTCACACTGAGGACAACTGAGGGACTCAAACACAACTTTTAAGAAAGGTTCAAACATTCACTGATTCTCCAGAAAAAAACATGATGCATTAATAGATGGGTTCAAGAACAGAGCTCAGTTTAACTGCTCAGAATAAATAAGGGACTCGAAAACAACCATCAAAAAAAAAAAAAAAAAAAAAAAACAGTCGTAGATCATCCAGGTAACCACACACAGTATTAAGAATCAAGGGTTCACAAACTTTTGAACTGGGTCATTTTAATAAATTCAGCTATTTTTTTGTCTTATAGATTATATGTAAACATCTTTTATGTAAAATATCTTACTCAGGACAGTACTAAATAAAAAATAACATGCATTTTGTATGATCTCTCTTATTTTGTTAAAATTTTGCACATTTTCACAGATTCTGCAAGTGGTTCACATACTTTTTCTTGCCACTGTATATTTAATATATTTAATATTTAGGCATTACAGCTCAAATATCAAAACATTTGATTAAAGAATCCATGTAAGTCCTTCAACAAAAATAGTTGCTTCACTTTTTTTTTAAAAAACTTTTAAATTGTAGTTGCCCCATAGACCTACATTGTAAGTTTATACTGTACATGCATTCTCCTTTGTTTTTGCACACTGAGAAAAAAAGTGAGAATTACTCTTGGTGCTAATCACTGTCTTTTTGATTTATATTTAACCCAGAATATTCCTTTAAATTATCCTTGAAATATTCTTTTAACGTACCTCCATGGGATATGACTTTTTGGTAAGGTTCAATGCTCTTCATGTTGATGCGGTGCTCTTGCTCTCCAATGATGACAGTTCTCCAGAGTTTGGAATCCTGCCGCTCTTCTTCAGCACTGTATGTGGGAATGGGCTCAACTGTTTCTTTTACAGAATCTCTCTGGGATGCTTGAGGCTCTGAAAAATATTGTGTATTAGTAATCTCTTTTTAATAATAAACAATTGTTTACAAGTGTTTATGTCCTACCTTCCCAGTCTATTTCATGGTCAGTATAATCCGCTTCATCAGGTGTGTCTAGATCATCCACATTAATGTCAAGGTCATCTGGTGTGTCAAACAGGTCATCCTCACTTTGGTCCAATGATAGACTAATACGAGGAGCGGACAGCTTCTTCCTCTGAGAGGCCACACCCCCTTGGCCCTGTAGGGGCAAGGAGGTGGGTGGAGCTAGTGGAAATTAACAGACAACCAATTAACTTTTATAAAATTATCCAGCATTACATATGGTTCTCAGATTGGGTCATTTGTATGGTGTTCCAGGGCCTACAAGGATTTAGGAACATGATCTACTTGAGTAAATATCTAGTTCAGTCATAAAAACTCTAGAGGGCGCAGGCAGATAGGTCCACACATCATCACATTATTACCACATGGCACAAGCCAATTAGATTGTTTGCTCAACATTTAAATAGTCTAGTTCATTGTTTGCTATAAGCTATTCTTGCAGTACGCTATCAGAGTTACTCTAAAACCCTCCACCTCCCCCAGCTCCACCTGCCTAGATCTGCTACGGAATTTAGAGTGCCCACCACTAATATTGGCACCCTTGGTAAATATGAGCAAAGGTGGCTGTGAAAAAAATCACAAAATTCTAACTTTTCATTGAAGTAAAACAATTGAAAGTGGGAGGAAAAGCTCATTAGGAAATAAATGCTTTTCTCTAGTTCACATTGGCCACAATTATTCCCAGCTCCATGTTGGTGCTTCTTCTCTTCAGTTCACCCCACTCATTTTTTATAGGGTTCAGGTCAGGGAACTGGGACAGCCATGGCAGAAGCTTCGTTTTGTGCTCAGTGACACATTTTTGTGTTGATTTTGGATCATTGTCCTGATGGAAGATCCAACCACAGCCCATTATAAGATTTCTAGCAGAAGTTTTGATTTTTTATCTGTTGGTATTTGATAGAATCCATGATGCCATGTATCTGAACAAGATGTCCAGGAGCTCCAGCAAAAAAAAAATAGGCCCACAACATTAAAGATCCAGCAGTATATTTAACTGTGGGCATGGGGTACTTTTTATCCCTGTTTGCACCAAACCCATCTGGTGGGTTTGCTGCCAAAAAGCTATTTTTTTCATCTGACCATAGAACCATATCCCTTTTGAAGTTCCAGTCATGTCTGATAACTGAATATGCTGGAGTTTGTCTTTGGATGAGCGAGGATTTTTCTTGAAACCCTCCCAAACAACTTGTATTGATATAGGTGCGGTTGATGTTGGTACATTTTTAGGCTTTCTAACCCCAAGTCTCAACTAATCTCTGCAATTCTCCAGCTGTGATCCTTGGAGAGTCTTTGGCCACTTAAACTCTCCTCCTCACCGTGCATTATGACAATATAAGACACATGACGTCTTCCAAGCATATTTGTAACATCTTTAGTTGATTGGAACTTCTTAATTATCGCCCTGATGGTGGAAAAGGGGATTTTCAATGCTTTAGTTTTTTTCTTACAGTCATTTTCTATTTTGTGAAGCTCAACAATCTTTTGCTGCATATCAGAGCTATATTCTTTGGTTTTACTCATTGTGATGAATGATTAACGGAATTTGGCCTTTGTGTTTCCTCATATTTGTACTCCTGTGGAAAAGGAAGTCATGGCTGGACAATTTCATGCTCCTAGATACCCTGGTGTGCTAAAAAAAAAAAATGTAAATATGAATGGGAATATATTTTACTCATAAGAATTTCTAGGGGTGCCAATTATTGTGGCCAACATATATTGGAGAAAAACATTTATTTCATAATGTGAATTTCCCCCCACTTTCAATTGTTTTACTAGAATTTTGAGAATTTTTTTGAATGAAAGATAAAAAGGATAAACAATCCAGATTTATTTTCACAGCCTCCTCATATTTACCAAGGGGTGCCAATATTAGAGGAGGGCACTGTATGTATGTCTATTCATGCAGCAGCAGCATATCTTACAGGCTCACAGCAGTGTGTCTATGTATCTATTAGCAGTGGCAAGTCCATACAGTACTTGCTTTGCAGCAGCAATAATCAACAGCAGCAGCATAGCAGATCTAGTACCAAGACCAAATACATTAAAGGGTTAGTTCACCCAAAAATGAAAATTCTATCATTAATTACTCACCCTCGTGCCGTTCCAGACTCGTAAGACCTTCGTTAATCTTCGGAACGCAAATTGAGATATTTTTGTTGAAATCCGATGGCTCCATGAGGCCTACACAATGACATTTCCTCTCTCAAGATCCATAAAGGTACTAAAAACATATTTAAATCAGTTCATGTGAGTACAGTGGTTCAATATTAATATTATAAAGCGACGAGAATATTTTTGGTGCTCCAAAAAAAACAAAATAATGAATTATTTAGTGATGGCCAATTTCAAAACACTGCTTCAGGAAGCTTCGGAGCATAATGAATCAGCGTGTCGAATCCGCAGTTCGGAGCGCCAAAGTCACGTGATTTCAGCAGTTTGGCGGTTTGACACGCGATCTGAATCATGATTCAACACGCTGATTCATTACGCTCCGAATCTTCCTGAAGCAGTGTTTTGAAATCGGCCATCACTAAATAAGTCGTTATTTTGTTTTTTTTGGCACACCAAAAATATTCTCGTTCAATATTAATATTGAACCACTATACTCATATGAACTGATTTAAATATGTTTTTAGTACCTTTATGGATCTTGAGAGAGGAAATGTCATTGCTCCCTATGTAGGCCTCACGGAGCCATCGGATTTAAAAAAAAAAAATCTTAATTTGTGTTCTGAAGATCAACGAAGGTCTTACGGTTGTAAAACGGCACAAGGGTGAGTAATTAATGACGGAATTTTCATTTTTGGGTGAACTAACTCTGCCAAATTCAATAACATGCTAAAACTATTCAAATAGTCATCATGATTGAAATCATGTTAAGCCGAACAAGATGAACAGAAGAAGAGAATGCTACTTTACATCTCTGATTTATAACAGATCCACTGTTCTGTGAATCTGAAGTAATCTTTGTAAATGTATTCAGTCTTCATATAATATCTTCAGGCAGATTCTATAAGTCTCAGTATTTAGGAGTCTCACCTGGTCTACTCTCTGCACCTTCAAAGCTCATCTTTCGTTCATGAGTCTGGTCCATCCCCACATCGCCAGAAGGGGAACTATGAGAAACACACACATAACAACCAGATATCATTATCACTTATCACTGCAGGAAACTATAATAATAATAATAATAATAGACTTTTAGTCAAAGGTGCTTTACAAACAAATACAAACATTGTAAAACATTAACAACATAACAACAACAACAACAATAAAACTATCCAGCTGTACTTTATTACAGGTTTTACAGTTTTAACACACCCTTGTTAAGCTACAAAACAAGGACTCACAGACACAAAGAGCCGTTTTAAATGGGTCTCCAGCAAAGTAGATTACTTAATACTCTGAATCCGGAAATGTTGTAGCTCTTCAATATGTTGTAATAGCAGTCTTGCATTTGCTGCAGCTGCAATGCCCAACAAACCAACTGACTCAACAGGACTAGTCTCTATAAATGTAATTGCTCTAAAAATCAATCCATACCATCCTTTCACCATGCCTATTTTGGAATTTAGAAGCAGTGTGAATTCATGTGTAAATGTATGCATAGACACACACAGCCACGTGAGAAGGGAAGCCTATCTCACGGGAGTGTCTATCTACAATAAGCTGCCAGATGGTTGCCAGTTCTCAGACAGAGAATGTGTGTCGAGAGAGAAAGAGGGTGGGTAAGGGTGAAAGTGGAAAGGTCTGTTGCTCTCTCCCTCCATCAAGACGTTGGCTTAATCCATCTATCCATCCATCCATCCTCCACAGCAGGAAACAGGAAAAGTGGGCGGGCATTATGTCATCATCATCATCATCTACCCTGCTCTCTCTCCCCTCTTCTTTGTTAATCACTCTTCCGCTTCAGTGTCCACACACATTTACATTTACAAACACACAATCACACACACATAGGCAAATAAATGAGCCGTACATACAGAGCCATGAATTTGAATGATGGAAAAAGCAGGTCAACAGTGCTTATAAGCTGAACCCACATTACAATAAAATGTGTTTGTATTAAACATGACAAACATTCATTTATGATCCATGCACAAACAAAAGCAGCTGCCCATGTCTTGCATCATAAAGGATGCTGATGCTAAGCCTCTTCCGTTATCAAACACAGATGCATCACAAACAAATGCCCATTCCTCCCTCTTTCCCTCTCATCCCAATTCTCAAGGTTTCAAATAACAACAAGCCTGATATAATCACCCACAATGCACTCACCACCACGGCTGAGGCACAGTTCTATCTCCTGCCCTGGGTTTCAGATCATGGATGTGTGCCTGTATCTCTCAGCGTCAGGGATGCTTGGCTTACCCACTGCCGAGAGCCTCCACCATTTTGTGGTCATGTGACCCTCTCAAGCACCAAATAAGGGCGTGAGGCTGTTCTCTCCACCCTGAGCTTGAGATACAAATAAGTGAGACTCAGCAGCACACTGCTGTGAGGCAAAATGAAGCTGATGGGGACTGACTGCAAAAGTGAATTGTGAGTGAGTCTGACTGTGCAGATGAGTAATGAGAGGTGTGTCTGAGGATGAATTTGGAGCTGAATGGACATTAATGAGTCTCTCTCTGAAAGCCAGAGATTTTCACAGAGCCCATTAGAGCAGCTGTTGAGTCACCGTGAGTGGGATCAGATTCATTAAATAAGCTGAAGTTGTTCCGACTTAAGTGACACAATGTGTTTAGTTACTAGATTTTTTTTTCTACATGTTTAGTTACTACATATTTTGTATCAAATAATTTTTAGTTTTTTCCTTAAATGTCTCTTGTGAAAAAGACTTTAGCATACTTTTAAAAAGGAGATAATATACTTGTGTATAATCTAACTTAATGTAATGTTTTTGGACACTTTATTGCTTGTTAAAAACTTAAAACTTGTATCTAACGTATTTAAATATATTTGTAATTACACATTTGTAATGATCAAGTTGCTGTTCAGTACATTTAAAATATATTACCTTTAAACGTAATATTGAATAACACAACAGTTAAAATTACAATCATGTAATTTAAATGTGCTTTAGTATGTTAGTAATCACTCAACACATACTAATTTATGTATTTCTTTAAACCATGGCAAGAGATTATTAAAGCATAACACTTAAAATTGCACTTTAAAGTAAAACTTTTAATTTGACATTATTACAAAATGCACTTTTTAGTGTGTTAAGAAACTAGTCATGAAAGTGTACTCACTTTAGTCAACACGAAATCAAAATTGACAATTCTTATTTTTTTAAGGAATATTGCAGTGTTTATAATAAATTATTTATCCATGCACATCATTATTATTATTTTTATTTAATTAATGTGCCCTTATAATCTTTAATCTTTAAGCCTGTCATTCACATGAGATCACGCAGCAATAGCAAACCACAATGATCCAATTGATTACGGTGGACAAAAACAAGTCTCACCCTACATGTTTTCTTTTTCAAGATGCAGTTTCAGTTGGATATACACTCAGTAGTCACTTTATTAGTACAGCTTGCTTGTATCGGCTTGGAGACCCTTTTACCTTCAGAACTGCCTTAATTCTTCATTGCACATTCAACAAGGTGTTGGAAACCTCAGATATTTTGGTTCATATTGACATGATAGCGTCACGCAGTTGCTGTAGATTTGTCGGCTGCACATCCATGGTGTAAATCTCCCGTTCCACCACATCCCAATGGCGCTCTATTGAATTGAGATCTGGTGACTGTGGAGATCATTTGAGTATAGTGAACTCATTGTCATGTTCAAGAAACCAGCTTGAGATGGTTTGAGCTTTGTGACATGGCATTATCCTGCTGGAAGTAGCCATCAAAAGATGGGCACACTCTAGTCATAAAGGGATGGACATGGTCAGCAACAATACTCCTGTGGCATTTAAAAAATGCTCAGTTGGTACTAAGGGGCCCAAAGTGTGCCAAGAAAATATTCCCCACACCATTACACCACCAGCAGCAGCTTGAACCGTTGTTACAAGGCAGGATGGATTAATGCCTTTTAATGCATCCATGTTGTTTACACCAAATTCTGACATACCACCTGAATGTCACAGCAGAAATCGAGACTCAGACCAGACACTGTTTTTACAATCTTCTATTGTCCAATTTTGGTAAACCCGTGATAATTGTAGCCTCAGTTTCCTGTTCTTAGCCGACAGGAGTGGCACCCAGTGTGTCTTCTTCTGCTGTAACCCATTTGCTTCAAGTTTTGATGTGTTGTGCATTCAAAGATGCTCTTCTGCAGACCTCGGATGTAACAACTGGTTATTTGAGTTACTGTTGCCTTTCAATCAGATCAGCTTGAACCAAATTGGCCATTCACCTCTGACCCTAGCATCAACAAGGCGTTTTCAGCCACAGAACTTTTTCTCATGATTTTCTCATTTTCGGACCATTCTCTGTAAACCCTAAAGTTATGTGTGAAAATCCCAGTAGATCAGCAGTTTCTTAAATACTTAAATTCTTAAATTAAGGCTATTGCAATTTCCGTTTTATGCTGACTAATCGGGAATTGTTTGGTCGAGGTAATTGTCCCACCCTCACGTTGTTGAACACGTCATCAGTGAAATGAAAAGATGTCATTGCAAAGGTGCAGAAGTTATTTTGGTTAAAGAATATGAGGGAACATGAATTAAACATGAATATATTGATGTACACAGATTAATCATTTATAATAAATACTGCAAAATTCCATTAAAAAATAAGAATTGTCCAGTTTGATTTCATGGTGACTGTACAATTAAATGGCCTTTTATTTAATTTACATTATTTAAAAATATACTTTTAACATTTGAAGTATACACTTTAATTACACAATCAGTACATTAAGCACACTTCTTTTTCACAAGGGATGTTTCACAAAATATTAAAGTCCGTGTAAAGGCAATTCAGAGATTTGTTTCTAAACTAATTCTAAATGTTAGAAATGTTTTGTTGAAAACATGTTACAAAGACTGTGAACT
Source organism: Ctenopharyngodon idella (assembly GCF_019924925.1). Lineage (NCBI taxonomy): Eukaryota > Metazoa > Chordata > Actinopteri > Cypriniformes > Xenocyprididae > Ctenopharyngodon > Ctenopharyngodon idella. Next base: position 9,652,802 of record NC_067224.1, on the reverse strand, counting down.
ATGTAGTACTGAATTGTGGAGTTTAAAAAGTTTTTCGCCATTTTTGTGTTCAGGATTTTTGGGCAGGTCTGAAATCTCGATGGCTCGATGATGCGCTGGAGCCACTGAGCATAACCCCACCCCTAAAACACTATAATAACTACAGCGGATTAGCATTAGTGGTTCGCTCGCTCAATTGCGATACTGTCATTACCGTTAGTTACTACTATCTCCTGTCCTGCCGACATCTAGTGCTATCATCGGCAGTACGGGCCCAATGCTTTTCCACCGTCAGGCCAGTGCGAGCCAGCGCTAACAACGTGCCGTGCTGGGCCAATAGCCTCGGACCTCAAGCACCAAGGCCAAAATCAAGTTGCATTTCCACTGCCGGGCCAGCACCCCCGCAGCACTTCCCTAAAACCCGCCCTTAACACGCTTCCACAGAACAACGTCACACGACCTCACTATTTCACCAGCTGACTGAAAACTAGCTAGATTGCAAAATGAACATGACAGATACGAACGTTTGGCCTTTACTTATTAAAGACTTAAGATTCTAGCATTGATATTTGACCAATGTTTTACAAAAAAAAATGTTACAGTAACAGTGCACATCAATCATGCTAAATCAAATTAGTATTTACCATTTCACATAAAAAAGAACACACCTATTTGGTTGCACCTGCTTCATGCACCTGATTTATTTACGATCACAAGAATGCACAAAACAACTCCATTAAGGCTTTTAAATCCAAAGGCTTACACATTTAAAAAATATTGCTAAAATATCATATGTTTACATCACATTTCTGGGCAATTCTATTAACTTTCCTTGAAATAATGCGATGATTGTGATTTGAGGAGGTTTGAGCGATCTCTCAGTCTCTCTACTGTTATCTTTTCAGCCAGAGCAACAAAGGGAGCTCATGAGAAGAAAACTTTAGGTTACTTACGTAACCCTAGTTCTCTGATAACATGAGTGAGGTATCTCACTATGGGATACGCCTCTGGGCTAGACAGATCCTGGAAGCACCAATTACACCACGTCTGTCAGTTGACAGACCAATCACGACAGTGATGTGGGAGTCTCGCCTCCCTCATATATACCACTGCCGGTGGTCCCTACTTCATTCTTAGCATATCTCTTCTCCATGCACTGCAAGGAGGGAAGTGTGATGAGATACCTCACTCATGTTATCAGAGAACCGTGGTTACGTAAGTAACCTAACGTTCTCTTTTAAACATTCACTCAGTATCTCACTATGGGATATAGACAACTCCCGTATTGCAGATGCTGTCCGAAGCAGGCACGTCAACCAACTGTCAGTGATGTATCAAACATAAACACAAAACTCGTAACTATATTCTCTGAATAGAACGGGAATATATGTGAACATAAATAAAAAAAACACTTTTTTACACACTTAGGACGGAATGAGCCAGTGATGGCTCAGTGACATGCAGCCTATAAAATCGGACAAATGTGTGAGGCAAAATCCAACTTGCTGCTGTGCATATGTCTGGTAGAATGAGCCCTCAGCCCTTCTGGAGGACAGAGACCCATGCTACTATAACCTAATAATATAGCTGCAAGCAGTAATGATGGGCCCAAGCCCGGTGGCACCACCAACGCGGTGGCTTCAGGACAACTGTGCACGGCGGGCAATAGGTATTTAAAATGGGTAAACATGAAAGGACTACGTCAAAGTCATTTGAATACACCACAGTACTAAAAATTCCGCAGCAAATTAGTTACTGTTATTTGCACAAATTCAACAGTACTCTGAGAAATGTAATCCAGTCTTAATGCGAATTGCTGATGTTGTATTATCCTAACACTTCTCTTCATGTGTTTTTGACCTCCCTGAGCTACCGTTTGTGTACCAATCTTATGCACCAAAAGCATGCTTTCATTTAATTTCAATATGTGTGGTATAAGAGGAAAAATAAAATTATAAAATTAATAAATAGAGCCAAATCACAGAACCTGAAAAGATGATTTTAATATCAGTCTCAGGTAATAGTAAGGTACATACTGATTGTTCTGCTCACTTATGCAAGTTTATTTTAAACAGCCACTTTTATAAAATCATGTTAAATTTACTTAAATAGGGTTTTTTAATAAATTTGAATTATATAAATAATTAATTTAAAGACATATGCATTGTACATGATGTTCTCATACACAGCACATGACCTTCTGTAACGTCCATGTCTAGAAAACGCCCTGGGTTACTTCACTGTAACCCTGTTCCCTGAAAAGGCTTGAACGAGAAGATGCGCTTAGCGCAATGGGAACGTCTTTAGTCTTGACTAGCTGTAAATACATGTGTAAAACAACGTTAATGAAATTGACCTATATTTATAGCCATATACACTTATACACTAGCTTGCAATGTTGACTCAAGGACGCAAGAGCCCGGAATAACATGAACATCCAATCCAATGAGCCCTGATGCCTGTTGGCGAAGTGGGACCACGGGCCTCATAGGCAAGGGCAATAGCATCTCTCACCCATTGTGACATGGTCTGTTTCGTGGCGGCCTCACCCCTGTTATGGCCGCCATAACAAACGAATAGTTGCTCTGACTTACGCCACTGGCCAGTGTGGTGGACATAGGTCTTAAGAGCACGGACTGGACACAGTCTGTGAAGTCTCTCCTGATCCGGTGTAGTGAACGGCGAAGGGCAGAAGGCTTCGAGAGTGACTGGATGCAAGTTCGAGAAAGGAGCCTGCAAGTGCCCAATTCTTTTTAGAGAAGTTATAGCCATTAAGAAAACCATTTTCAGAGTTAACAGCTTGTCAGAAACTGACTCTAACTGTTCAAAGGGGGTCTCAACTAGGCCCTCTAGGACTATTGCTAGGTCCCATGAAGGGATCCTGGTTCTAGAAGGAGGCTTAAGCCGCCTAGCTCCTCCAAGAAAGAGAGAGAGCAGGACATGCTTGCCCAAAGGCACCCTGTCAATCAGAGCATGGCAAGCCGAAAGAGCAACCACATAAACCCTGAGAGTGGTGGGGCATGTGCCTGTTGATAATTTTCCCTGCAGAAAAAAACAGAACTGTAGCAATCTGGCAGTTAACTGGATCTGCAGTGTGTGCAGTACACCATCTTTCAAAGACACCCCATTTGTTGGCATAACTTGATCTGGTGGAGGGAGCCCTAGCATTTAAAATGGTCTTGATAACATCAGGTGAAAGCCCTGTGTCCCTCAGTTGGTTCCCCTCAGGGGCCAGACATGAAGGTTCCACATCTCTGGCCGGGGATGAAATATTGTCCCCTGCGCCTGAGACAGAAGGTCCCTCCTCTTCGGTATCGCCCATGGCGAGCCGTCCAGGAGAGACATTATCTCCGAGAACCATATTCTGTTCGGCCAGCGTGGCGCTATCAGTAAGAGGCAAGTCCCTTGTTGGCGAAATTTGGCTAGAACTCCTGGGAGCATAGAACAGACCCAGGGGGAGCTGGGTGACTCAGAAAGAAGTAGAGTGGACATTGTGCTGCCTGTTGGGGGTGAAGAGGTCCATCTCTGTTTCATAAAATCTTTACCAGATTTGTTTCACTACCTCGGGTGGAGTTTCTACTCCCTCGTCGGTATGCTCTGTCTGGACAGATATCTGGGGATATAAATCACCCTGAGGGACAGGAACTTGTCCTGAGCCCAGAGCAGAATGCGCTGCTCTAGCCTGTCTAGACGTTGCAAACGCAGTCCACCCTGGCGATTTGTATTAGAGGCTACCGCAGTAATGTCCACCCGCACTAGGACATGGTAACCCCTTAACTGGTGGAGGAAGTACTTCAGGGCCAGAAATACAACCCGTAACCTTTACCATAAACATGGATTTTTGAAAGTGCACGAAGCATTAATGCGTGACTTACCATAAACATGGATTTTAGAAAGGATACAAAGCACTCCGCGTGTACCCTTACCCTTATTTGCCGTGGGGGAATTGCTTGGACAAAATCTCCCGGCTTTGAGCCACAACTGAATACAACTCTCATATGCAAGAGGCCCATAGGAATCACTGAGGATGCTGACACCATGAGACCTAGCATTTCTTGATACTGCAGAACAGTACAATCTTGGCCTAGCCTGACATTGTTCAGGGCGGTTAAAACGGTCTTGACTCGAGTGGGAGACAATTGTGCCCGCATCGTGGTCGAATCCCATACAACCCCTAAATATGTTGTTCTCTGGGTAGGACAGAGAACACTTTTCTTCTCATTTAGTCTCAACCCTAGAGAAACTAGGCTAGTACAACATCTCTGTGTTGTAACGCCATCTCTTGTGACTGTGCTAGTATTAGCCAGTCGTCTATGTAATTCAAAATGCGAATGTGAAATAGCTAAATGACTTTATTGTGCTTTGGCTACAGTAGGTAGTTCCAGTGAGAACAACAACCATGCATGTCATTTCTGCAGGCTGCATCTTACTCTGTAAGAAGAACAGTCACTCTTTTCTTAGCTTTTGCTGGCTCTGAGACACTCGCTTGGTATTTCTCCTGCTCTTTGTCTAGCAAAAAAATCTCTCATCACTAAATGAAAGCTTAAAATGAAGGCCTGATTATTTCAGGAGCCTTGTCAGTCTTGTGAGTCCATTGGTTTTGAATTTCTGTGTTACTTTTGCCATATTTTCACACTTAAAACAATGATTTGGTAATCCTCTTGTACCACTGTCCTCTTTTGTGCTAAGAAATAAGTCTCCTGACAGTTCTCTCCCAAGTGGTTTCATTGTTGTCAGCATTTAACAAGTTCGTTTGGCCATATAATCTTTAGGGTATTAGGTTAGCTAATTTGGCTTGCTATCCACTGAGGAGGGGCTCAATGAAGCAGCTTCAGCTCGAGCTCTGATATACCCCCACAGTGAATAAATATAGGATATGATTACATAGGGCAAGGTACCTGAGATGAAGGTGGAGTTTGGGGAGGTGGAGGGATGCTGGAACAGCTGAGACTGAAGAGAGGTAAGCAGCTGCTTATATACTCTGGCTGTTGATTGGAAGATTAGATGGGCTCGCTCCTCCCTAAAATACATTTAGGAACTTCACTAAGTCTGAGAATGATTCAGTGGGCTATATATAACTCTTTTAATTGTCAAGAAGAGAGAGAGAGTGTGTGTGTGTGAAAAAAACACATTCAAACCAAAATATCTGACTTCCTGTTGGTCGGACCTAATGACTGTAAATTAGAAAGTTGTTCGGCTTAATGAGAACAATATGTGTACAGAGTTTGGTGACTGTAGGTTAAACTAACCCCCCACTTTTGTCAAAAGGTTGTGCTATAGAGGCCCTCCTCCCTGCCCGTTTCTAAGGCTTTGCCCATGTCTACTGGATGACAATCCTGACGTGTGTTGACTTTCATGCAGTTTGAAGCATGCTAAGAGTCTCAAAAGCATCCAAAACAAATATTGAAGTTTGATCTGTTGCTATGGCAACAGTGTTCAAAAATCTTGTCTTGATACCGTGCCATGTCTTGACATTATTCTAATGAAGTTTGAAGCAAAGCGGGTAAAAATAAGAGGGCTCAAAACATTTTGAAAGTGACACACTTCCTGCTGCCGGTTGGTGGCGCTATAACTTTGACTCACAATAGTCACATCCATGTGATCGGCCTCCTACAACGAACACACTGCTGAAGTTTCATAAAAATCAATCAATGTATGCAGAAGTTATAACACACTTCCTGTTTCCCTTATCTCACCATAAATTCATTGCCTTGCCACAGCCAAACCATTTGAGATATCAAAAATCCGCTCACAATTTCAATGTCTTGAATTCATGCTGACCGAGTGTGGTGGTGATCGGATTAATCGCCTAGGAGGAGTATATCAAATTCCAGAGCATGTGTTTTTCAAACAACCCATAATAGCTGACTTCCTGTTGAGCTGGCGTATAACTTAGGGCACGAAAGTTGTTAGGCCCAATGGGATCTATAAGTGTACCGAGTTTCATACTAATACATGCAAGCATGTTTGATATACGGACCAAGTTTTCAGACCCCATTCAAGGGGGTGCCGTAGAGCCCCTGTGCTACGCTCTAGTCCCAGCCTCTGTGGCGTCCTAATGGCCGCAGATTCCAATGTGTGTGCCAATTTCAGTTTTTGAGCATGTTAAGGCCCCCAAAAAGCCCCGGATGGTTGAAAAAAAATAATTCTCCTTAGAAGAACAATAGGGCCCTGCGCCTTAGCTTCCACTACCCAGTGGGACAGGCGTTGACGTGAAATAGGCTTACCCTTATGAGAATCAGCGCATGAAACAAATAACTGATTTCTGTTCCTTAGTGCTTTCGTTCTGTCCACATAGTGACGCAACGCACAGACTGGGCACAAGCAATGAAGCCGCTCTGACGAGGAAAAAGGCTGTAGATGGAAAGCCAGTAAATCCACCTGTTTACAAGCGAGAGCTGACTCGCTCACTTTAGGCACAAACGCTGGATACGTTTTGAGAGTTACTCTCGAGTAATCCATAGCGAACTGCATACAGGAGTTATGAACCGATAAAGCGTGAATTTCACTAACCTGTTTTGAGGTCGAAAGAGCCAATAATAAAGCAGCCTTTAGGTTTAATTCAATACTCTCTATTAGGGATGCACCGATCCGATATTCAGATCGGGTATCGGCTCCGATACTGCCATTTTTGCTGGATCGGGTATCGGCCGGACGAGACCGATCCAAATCCCATACTGTGCGTGTACTATTCTATGTTATTGTTAAGCTCCACAAAAGGCACAAAAACATTAAAAAGCACCATAAAGTTTCTGTGCACTATATTCTAAGTGTTCTGAAGCCCATAGTTTAATTTGAGGTAACGTTACAGATAAATATTTAAGTCGTTAAATTAAAGTTCACGTAAATGCGTCCCTCCGCTGCGGCTGTCAGTCATTCTCCATTCAGCATTCAAACTGCGTGTCACGTTCTGTTTCGACAGTCAACACAATGAAACTCTCTCCAAGATAAAATCAGTGTTTCTATTATTATACTTAATTTGTAGACAACGATACCGGCAATACAATACGCATCAATGTATCTTTACTTTGTGCTTCTAACTTTTCAATGCGAAGCGCTGCCGTTGCGCGCTGTGACTCCATGGTGCTTCAAGCGCATCATTCTGCACACGGGATGCGCATAAGCGCTTTGTGCCGCTCTGTATGGGAGCCGTTCATATTATAATACTTTTGCGCAATGAAAGATTGTTAATAGCATTTTTTTTTTGTTGTTCTGTCCTATCTATCATTTGTTGCTGCCTCATTAAATAAAACTCCGCTATAAATTTAAAAGAAATGTCTTTTAATTTTATAGTATAGCCTATATATAAATATATTTAGTTTATGTTATACTCAAACATTCATTAAAAAAAAAAAGCCATGAGTCATGGATGAAGGAATCAGCTGGACTCCTGTTTATTTTGAATGTCTACCGAGCTAGTGAAGCTATTGGTTTATTTAAAGTTGTTGCACTAGACTTTCGATATATGAGGTTGCGTTAGACTTTCGCCGTCATTTTGACGGACAGGATCGTAAAAATACCGTCATAATTATTACCATGCATCATTTTAATTTGTATATTTTAATGATAAGACATTTAATAGCTTCTGATTTCGTCTACATTTTCATATTTATTCACAAACTTATAGGATAAACAAATAGGCCTAGGCTATGCATTTATTTAGGCTATATTATGAAAAGATAGCATTATGAAAAGAAAGTTAAAGACTGCGTCACTTTTCAGTTTTCATCTTGACCATTTTTGAGGATCGTAAGTGAACGCGATCATCTCTTCCTCTTTACTACTTTACAGAAGGAAATAAACATGAATTTATATATATATATATATATATATATATATATATATATATATATGTTGAAAGTTGCAGTAGCTTACCGAAATCTGTATCACGTCAGTTCAGTGTTGCAAACCTCAGAAAAGCCATTCGTTGACCATAAACTTGTAGTCAGCAGCAAGAAAAATAAAACGAACTATTTAAAACAAAACGAAATGGATTAGAAACTTAATTATGTAAGTATAAGTATTATAATATATAATAAAATGGACAAACTGGGTGCGTGTAATCAATTAAACGCATCGTTTTCATTTTATTCTGGAGACTTAACTCGCGCTCTGCTGCCACACTGGAGCACACTCACCACCAACTGGACAGGGGTGGGAATTACAGTTACAAGCAACATCAGCCTCAGTAATCTGTCAAAATGACGGACAGGCTGCAGATTTTTTCCGTCACTGCTAAAAAAAATTCCATCAATGACGGAAAATTTTCGGTTAACGCGACCTTTTTTATTATTACTTGAATATCGGATCGGATCGGATCGGTATCGGCTGATACTGAATCCCAGGTATCGGAATCGGTATCGGAAGCGAAAAAGGCAGATCGGTGCATCCCTACTCTCTATAGTCTCAAAAGGGAACTGATTAAGGACCACAGACAGATCCCACGGTGGAATCAATGGCTTTGAAACCCTGTACAAATGTCTCGCACCTCTCATAAACCTGCATACAAGCGGGTGTTGACCTATAGTGTTTCTGTCAATCCCTACATGACATGCAGAAATTGCGGAAAGATAAACCTTAACAGTTGAAAAAGTTCCTGCAGAAAACATAACATATCCACAACAGAACAGAGAAAAGGGACGATGTGTCTGTGTGTGCACCATCGCTCAAACACACTCCACTCGGCATTCTGAATTGTTTTAATCACCCTCGGAGGTAAACCTGTAACACTCAAGTTTAACCTCTCACGGTCCAGGCCCATAGAGCCACTTTGTCTGGGGCTGGGTGAAAAATCTCCCCGCTCGCTTGAGAGAGGAGGTCCCTGCGCAACGGGAGAGACTAAGGCTGGTCGCAAAGGAGTTGAATTATTTCCATCAGCCACAACTTCCCTGGCCAGTTCGGGGCAATCAGTATTACTGAGTGACCGTACTCTTACCCTTACCCTTCTTAAAGTTGGCATGATCAGGCTCAGTGGAGGAAACGCACACAGTATTGCGTTCGGCCACGTGTGCACCAGAGCATCCACACCCATAGGCGCACCATCTCTCGCCAGAGAGAACAATAGAGGCTAATGTGTGTTTTCGTGCGAGTCGAAGAGATCTACAGCAGCTCGGCCGAACCTCTCCGGCTACTGGCTCACTACCTGAGGGTGCAGAGGGCATTCTCCATAAAGTGGATTTCCTCTGGACAGGAAATCCGCCCCCACATTCTTTATTCCTAGGACATGCGTTGCCCGTAGTGAATGAAAATGCTTCATGCCCCACAAGATCATTTTCCATGCCAGACTGTGAAGCTGAGGGGTGAAGCTGATTTGGTGGTTCCTTAGGAACTGCACAAAATGTTTCAATGCCAGGAGCACTATTAACAGTTCCAGGAAGTTTATGTGTGCGTTCTGTAGTGAGACGGGCCATTTCCCTTTCGCTATCCTGCCCTCACACACCGCACCCCAACCTATGAGCGACGCATCTGTTGTGACCACCTTTCTCAGAGAAACTGAAAATAGCGATCTCTCCACTGATGGAGAGCGCGCATGCAGAGTGATGTCACTTTGTGGTTGAGGTGGCGCTTTGGACACAAGCACTGCGCCGCCGCCCAGTGCTGAAACTCTCTCATTAGCAACAGTCTCAGTGGAATGACAGAAACTGTAGATGCCATCAGCCCCAGGAGACGTAAACACAGTCTGAATGGAACTCTGTTTCCTTTCTGAAAATGTGATAGACACCCGCGAATTTACCTGATGCGCTCTTTCGACAGAAGCTCTTGATACAGGTCTGAGTTCAATCTGAGACCCAGGTAAATTATCTCTTGTGTGGGCACCAAGCAGCTTTTTGTCTCGTTTATCCTGAAGCCTAAGCTCTCCAAATGATACACAAGCATTTTTGTCTCTCATTCTGCCTGCTGCCGTGACGGAGAGCACAGCAGCAGATCATCCAAATATGCTGACACTGTTAGACCCATTATTCTCAGCGGTGTGAGCGCTGCTTCCACACACTTGCCTGAACAGCCTTGGAGCGAGAGACAAACCAAATGGAACTGTCAAAAACTCATAGGCTGTGTCCCGATAGGCAAACCTGTGGAATTTTCTGTGACGGGTAGATGCTTATGTAAAAATATGCATCCTTCAGATCGACTGACGTAAGCCAGTCTTTGGGAGGAATAATTTGTGATAACATCTTTAAGGTCAACATTTTGAACTTGAATTTTCTGAGGTGTTTGTTGAGGTTCCGTAAATTCAGAATGGATTCCCTCCCTCTTTTTGGAATGACAAAGTACCGTGAGTAGAAGCCGTGATGGCTGTCCTCTAGCAGCACAACAGAAATTGCTCTTTTGCTTAATAAAGAGGTTATTTCTTCCTCTAAAATCTGAGCTGACTCCCGTTCTGCTGCTGACATTAACACACTGTTGAAAAGTGGAGGTTTTACTGCAAATTGCAAACGATAACCCCGGCTTATTGTAGATAAAACCCAGGGGTGTACTGTGCATGCGTGCCAGCTCTCTGCCTGAGCAGCGAGTGGACCACAACAGCTCTCGCTCACTAGTGACGAGGCATCGTTTTTGTGTGTGTGTGTGTGTGTGTGTGTGTGTGTGTGTGTTTTTCTTTTCAAACATTCCTCAGCCCACTGCCTGGATGCATAAGGAAAGTGTTTATTATTTTCACACCACACATGTCCTTTTGAAAACAGCCCTCTGCCCTCTGTTGTAACACCGTGGGTGGAGGGAGGGGAAATTCTCTGTGGGGCACAGGAAGGTTTTCCCCCTGGCTAAGCTTAGATTGTGGCTCAGCCTGCTGAGGCTGAGAAGGTCTAGGGCCTCTGAAGGCTAACTGACCACTCCTCTGGGGGGCTTCAAACCCAGAGCGTGGTGGTTGAGAAGTCCTAGCAGTGAGTCTGTGAGGAAGGCAAGTTTGGAACGCCTCACCCTCCTGAGATCATTGACCTGCACGCGCACGGACGTGAAGTCTCTGTGATGGTGACGTAACTTGATGGCTCATCTCAGATCAGTTATACAACTATTTCGAAGACAGGTCCTGCTGAAGGATAGCTTCCAATTTGATCTTCATGGAGAAGAGATCGAGAATGAAGTATGTGGTATATGTGAGGGAGGCGGGACTCCCACATCACTGTCGTGATTGGTCTGTCAACTGACAGATGTGGTGTAATTGGTGCTTCCAGGATCTGTCACGCCCAGAGGCATTTCCCATAGTGAAATACTGAGCAAATGTTTGAAAGAGAACAGGAGTTATGCGTTATACGAGTTAACCGGAGTGTGTGACAGATATGCGGACGCATTAGTTTGGTATCAACAAAGGCATACGGAAGAGACAGATAAAACATTAATCCAAATAAATGCACAATTAAAATCATATATGAGCTGTCTACATTCCTCAAGCAGCCCGATCAAGCCCCGGAAGTGACAGTGGAAACTCGACTGGCCTTGGCACGCACTAGCAGGCTCGCTTTTGGCCCGACAGGAAACGCAGCTTAAGTTGCTTTGTGTGCTTAGTTGAAAGAGGCGGCAGCATTCCCGCTTGTGAGCGTGGTTTCAGCGTCGACAGCAGACACGCCCCCAGCGTTTAAGAGCAGAGAATACGAGAAGGCTGCAGACCTGGAGCAGGAAGATATACGGCCCAGGCTGATGCGTCCAGTAGGGGGAGGAGGATATACGGTGAAATATTTTTTCCCAGTTTTTACCCCCTTGTTGTTCCTGATCCGTCCAGTAAGGGGAGGCTGTACAGAGGTTAGGTGACTTGTGCAGACTTCAGCAAGCTTCAATATCGGAGGAGAAATCTCACGTAATTTAAAAAATAATAGTGTTATTGTGTCACAAAATGTAGTTTTAAGAGTTTTTCAGGTGAGAATGTAGTTATTTAAAGATCAAATCTGTGGTTCATTTATAAAGATAGTGCCTATTTAAAAATTTAATCTAACGTTTTTGGAGTTATGAGATCCAGGAGATCACCAGGCGCTCAGCGCTGATTAACCCAGCCTTGAACAGCCTGTTATCCCGGTGAAACGTCCGAACATTTGGTATCACTAAAAAGCCCTGAATGTGCTCTTTACAGGACATCCAGACTAAAAGCTGACATGATTTCAGAGAAATTCACTAAAATATAATTCTGTTATAAGTCTCTTCCTGGGTCCCAGGAGGATATGATTACACTGTCTGATGGGCTAAATATGGTTAATATCTGAATGTAATTGTATATATAAATTCACAACAACATACAGTATATCACTTTAGTATGTCTCCTGTAGGCCTATTTATGAAAACCTACAGTGAATATAACTAGGCTACAGTAGATCATATATCATTACATTGTCCATCTGATCCAAATATGTGTATTAATTAATGTGTATTATTAACAAAACACTAAATTCAATTGCAATTCAGCTGTCTCCTGCAGGCTATATGAAGACCAACAATGAATTATCTACAGATATTTTAACCCATATAGTGCAGATCATTACACTATCTGATATCCTAATGTAACGTTTATATTTAAATTTACAAAAAAAAAAAAAAAAAAAGGACAAAAAGGACAAAAAAAAAAAAATCAATTATTCAACATCTACGGATGGGGCGGTTATTAATGTGTAAGTTTCAAGCCTTGATTTAATGTTATTTCGCCATATATCCTCCTCCCCCTACTGGACGCATCAGCCTGGGCCGTATATCTGCCTGCTTCAGGTCTGCAGCCTCCCCATATAGTATAATAATATTTTTTATATATATTTTGAGAACTTATTTTATTTACTTGAATTTTTTATCATTCAAATTTGGCTGGGTGGTTAATAACACATTTTTCTGTCGAGTGACAAATTCAGAACACATATTTCATATTGCTTATCAGCTACCATTAGTACAGTGGTAGCTGACACATAATGTCAACATTAAAAAAAATGTCAGTTTTGTATTTCACCCCAGATTCATAAAAACATTGACGTTTTGCATAAAGAAAATTAAGCATATGTGACATTATATCATTTTTACATTTTCCCTCAAATTCACATTTGTATAATGTGAGAAAATGTAATTCTCATTAGCGTAATGTGAAATGATATATTATTTATATTATGAATCTTTTTTACATCATGGTAGTTTTGGTAGTAAATTTATGCTGATAAAAAAAATAGGTCTGGACAGGATAATTCAAACAGTAATGAGAATAAGATTGTATTTTAAAGGGTTAGTTCACCCAAAAATGAAATTTCTGTCATTAATCACTCACCTTCATGTTGTTCCAAATCAGTAAGACTTTCATTCATTTTCATAACATAAATGAAGATCATTTTTAATGAAATCTGAGAGATTTCTGTCCCCGCATTGACAGCCTACAACTACTACTTTCAAGCTCCAGAAATAGTGCTTCTCACACATTGTTGCAACAGGACGTTTTCTATGCTATAATGTATTTCTATAATAAATACATAATAATAGCATGATATATCTTACCTTTCAAGCAATGTGGAAGGAAAATGACTAAACATAAAAAAATAAACTTATATAGCCATGTTATCTTTGCAAGCACACACTGTTATTTAGTTAAACCAGTCTTTCTTTTTATAATAAGAATCAAACAAACAATATAGGCTAGTTCTTATTCACAGTGATTGCAAGCCAAGGTTTGGGTTAATAAACCGAGAGTTCAGGGTATGTTTGACGGTGAGATAACCTTGCTTCTGGAACACTGCACTTGTGTAATATACAATATTGATCTCCAATGCACATTCATAAAAGTTTTAAATTATGGGGTTTTTTTGCGCAAACAAAGTACTGCCGTCACTTCATAAAACTGAAGTTTAAACACTTGTGTCACATGGATTACTTTTATGATATCTTTACTACCTTTCTGGGGCTTGAAAGTGGTAGTTGCGTCTCAGATTTCATTAAAAAAGATCTTCATTTGTGTTCCGAAGATGAACGAAAGTCTTTCTGGTTTGTAACAACATGAGGGTGAGTAACTAACTTTTTTAAGGTTACTAACTTTTTAAGGTTAATGTTTGTCAAAATATACAAAAGAAAGTGCATATTTTGATGCATTCCATTTAATATTTTCCACTATTATGGACTTTTGTTTTTTCACTTAAATAGTACAACAGTGTACTGTAACTAATCGTTTAAGAAAATATTCCACGTATAGTCTCTAAATTAAAAGGAGGTCATAACCATTACATACTCAAATCAAATACATCATTGTGGTCACTATGCTTTATACTGTAAATAGAGCCTTGTGTTCTCAGGTGATCATTCGCTTGATCACCCATAAAGATTCAACTGTGTTGAATCTGCCCCATGAAAGTGTCTATAAAGGATATTACACCTGAAACCACAAGGTAAAATTAACTCAAACCTTTGTTTTTTTCCTGCTATCCCATGATTTATCGTGTTCTGTGATTTAAGATCCCCATAGTGTTGAGAGAACCGTGTTGTGTGTTCAGTTACTCACCAGCTTTCTGTTGCAAGTGTCTTGTAAGTGTAAAAGGAAGCAATGGGAGGTGCTCTATGACCTCTTACTCAGAAAGTGTTTGGTCCAATGTTCATCACTATGGCAACTGTGCCACACCTGACATAACTAAGTCTAAAGTTATAAATCTCTGCTGGAGTTAAAGATTCACTCTTTAGCTCTATTGAACCATCTCAGTGCTCAGAAACACACACACACACAGTCTCTCTCTCTCTCTCTCTCTCTCTCTCTCTCTAACACACATGTTGGGTTTCTGTTTTATGGGGACTTTCCACATATATATATAGATTTTTATACTGTACAAACTGTATACTTTATTCCCTACCCCTAAACCTACTAATCACAAAATATTCTGAATTTTTACATTTTCAAAAAACATCACTTCCTCGTAGGGACCGAAAAAAAGGATTTTGGATATTATCACTGTAAGATTTTTACAAGATTTTTAAGGACATACATGTATCATGAAGAAAACAATGGACTGAACATTTATCTTGATGTTTGTGATGTATTCTTGCAATAAAATTTAGAATGAAATAGTAAAACATCTCAGGTTATGACTGTAACCCTTGTTCCCTGCGGAGGGAACAAGACGCTGCGTCGAAGACGACACTTTGGGGAACACCTCCAGCGTGATAGTGTCTGAAGCACGTGTGGAACTAGTCCAATCTCAATTGGTGTTGCATCATGACATCACATGTGACGGTGTACACGGAAGCTACAAAGGAGAGCTGGCACAGAACAGTGTTAGCTTTTGATAGGTCAGAGCAAATCGTTCATCAGGCACTCAGGAGGTGTGGCAAAGGGATGAAGTGTCTTGTTCCCTTCTCAGGGAACTAGGGTTACAGTCGTAAATTATGTGGTGGAGTTGGGGAGGTGGAGGGATATCGAAACAACTGATGCCAGAGCAGGGTGAGTAGCTGCTTATATGCTCTGGCCATTAATTAAAAGATTATGGTTCACTCCTCTTGAAATTATGTTTGAATTTCACTAATTGAAAGATTAGATGAGTTCACTCCTCCCGAAATTACGTTGTGAACTTCACTAAAGGGATGTAATAGCAAGCAGGAAGGCCACTTTGAAAGAGGGAAACTTCTCTGACACCTCGTCAAAGGGTTTGAAGGGTGCCAGCGCAGAGCAATCAGGGGAAATGCATACAGGCACCGCCTTAGCCATGCCTGCGCCATGGTGCAGAGGAGCTGGATGTGTGAGGGAAAGCCAAAGCGAACAGTGAGTGTTCTCGTGAGAGGTGAACAAATCCACCTTTGCTCGGCCGTACTTCCTCCAAATCAACTTCACCATCTTGGGGTGGGGTTGCCATTCCTCGGGCCTCAGGCCCTGCCTCAACAGGATGTCTGCCCCCAAATTTTGGTATCCTGTAATATACATCTCTCTAAGCAAGAGCAACTTGCCCTGGGACCACAGAAGAACCTGATGTGCTAGTCTGCACACAGGGAGTGATCTCAGCCCCCCTGCTGATTTATATAGGAGACCATGATGCATTGTCTGTTTGTACCAGAACATGATGGCCCCTGAGGCCCACATTTAGGAAGTGCCTCAGGGCTAGAAGCACAGCCACCATCTCCAGGCAATTAATGTGTCACGAAAGATGATGCCCTCTTCACAGACCTCTGGTAAAGCGGCCTTCCATGACCACTCTCCAGCCTGTGAGAGATGCATCCGTAGTCACGATTTTCCACTGACGGGATGCTCACAACACAGGACCCTGGGCCAGGAACCGTGTTTTTTTTCCAAATAGCCAAAGAACAAAAGCATCTGTGCGTTACTCTGATCGTGTGGAATGGGTTTCCTCTCGGGGAAACCCGCTGGTCCTGAGCCACCACTGCACAGCAGGCCAAAAGGTATTACGTTGGACACTGTTTAAATGTGTCTGACTGTCACTTCACCTCCTGAAGCCTCTCGATGACAGTGTTTACTGCATCGCCAGAAGGCCAGAATGCGACAGCGGGGCATCGATGAGGAAGGCCCTGTCCTTCTCACTGATACCCGACAAGTTCAGCCACAAATGTCTCTCCATAGCCACTAATGCTGCCATGGAGTGGCCGATGGGTGTTGATGAGTGGCGTTCATCAAGTTTGCTATTCTTATGCTTTTCTGATGGACATTCAATGATTAGTTTGGCCACTGCTCTAGTCACAACCTCCATCAGCTCCTTAAAAGCAGGAGAATGAGGTGGCAAGTCCTCAAATTCTCCTGCCTCGATGCTAAGAACATCTGACTCTTCTGAGCTAGATAGTTCCAGCATTGGGCTCTCATCCGAGGTGGAAAAAAATCATAGAACGGGCTTCCGACATCTGAATGGGAACAACAGAGCTGGTAGCAGAGAGCTGAGAAAGGGCCGAAGCCTTCTCAAATTTGTTTACCATACTCTTTTATATATATATATATATATATATATGTATGTGTGTGTGTGTGTGTGTGTGTGTAAATGCTTTGCACTGCTTGGACAATCAACACCATATAAGACAGACAAGAGCAACACAGACAAGCAACACAAGAGCTTCAGACGCTATCACGCTGGAGGCGTACCCCAAAGTGTCCCTCAAAAGGGAACTGCATTTCAGATTTATTTTAAACGATTTTCAGTTGTACCCTTTTTTTTTTTTCAATTAAAAAAAAAAGTGGGATGGCACATATATGCAAAAATAAATATTTACTGCCTGATGGAATTAAGTGTTACAATGCATTTGCTATGGAATCAACTTTATTTTGGCGCATTAAAATACAACTGTATTGCACCTGTTGTAAAAAAAATAAATAAAATTTTAATGTCATAATCAAGTTTAACATGCATATTATTTTAGCTTCTACCTAAAGAAATAATCATATTAGAAATCATGACAAGTACATATTTACAAATACAGTAAATATTTACAAATATTTGGGTGGCTATTTCTTCAACTTCCCCAAGAAAGAACAGGAATCAGTACAAATGATGTACTGAGGTATCATTCTAGTATCCATGTCAGTGTTGCAGAGACTATTTGAATAGCAAAGACATTGGCTACACATGATTTGCATGGATTCAAAGTCTGTCTTTTATTCCACGTCTTAATTCATATTTCATTCAAATTTTGTGTGGAATATATATGGCATATATACTCACCGAGACAGCCACATGTGAAGTGTTAATAAAAATAATGAAAAGCCATCATTTACCTGATACCAAACATTTGGGGTTTGTCTTTGGAGTAGACTTAGTTGGGAAGTTTTTGGATAGGTTGATGGGAAGTTGGCAGAGTCAGAAATCACTGAATAACTGAAAAATGATTATTGAACTGCTTTTTGTGTTGTTATAAAATTTGATCAGTTTTATTCTATTTTATTCTGAGCCTATCAAGCATAATGTTTAATATAATTAGAAAAATGCTGTCATGAAGGAAAGAAAAAATGTCCCTGTAAATCCAGAGTGTAAGAACAAAGCAGGGACAATAAAAAAAATAAAAAATAAAAAAAAATCTATTAAAATTTACTTACCCTCATTTTGTTTTCCAAACCTGTAAGACTTATTGGTAACACTTTAGTATAGGGAAGATGTATTCACTATTAACTACGACCTTTCCCTCAATAAACTCCTAATTTACTGCTTATTAATAGTTAGTAAGTTAGTTGTTAAGTTTAGGTATTGGGTAGGATTAAGAATGTAGAATAAGGTCATGCAGAATAAGGCATTAATATGTTCTTATTAATTACTAATAAGCAGCTAATATTCTAGTAATATGCATGCTAATAAGCAACTAGTTAAAATACCCTAAAATAAAGTGTTACTGACTTATTTTACAATTAAAACACTTTAAAACACTTTCACTTGAATTTCCGCCAATGCAAGAAGAATTCACAGAATGCACTTTGACATAATTCCAGCGCTCACACACAGATCACATTCACATTTTAATTGACTCAGAGGTAAAAAACAAAAACAAAACAAACATTCAATCTAGCCATATATAAAAGCACTTTTATCACTTAACCCAAGTTAAATGTGGACAGGATGTTCCGCATAATGGTGTCCTTCACAGCGCTAAAAACAAAGCGGATATTTTCAGTGTCAGTTGCACATGTGAAATGTGCGTAGATGCGTTTATGTGTGTCCCTGTTCTGTTCTTCATACATACTCAAGATGAACTTCATTGCAGCTTCTGCATCATTTTTAGGGCCTGTGAAGTAAGCAGATAACACAGATTTCATTATTTCAGTTGAGTTCAGTTCAGTGACACTGCAGCAGTGCTGAGGAGTAACTAACAAAAAGATGCAAAGCTAATAACCTTACTGCATTTTCAGTAGTATGACAGTAGTTTTGTAATTGTTTTCAAACCAGTGTTTTCAATTATTTTCAAACCAGTGTTTTCAAACCAGTGTAATGTAGCTTCCCTTTCTGTCGCTCACAAAGTTTTATTGAATGAGAGACACTAGGGGTCGCACTTGGGAGCCCTAAACACCTCTGGCGTTTTACAGAAAAGGTCAATGGTCAATGGAATTGGCGTGTGGAAATTGCATGCCTGGCCATGGCCCCGGACATATGGGTATATAAGGTGGCCAGTGTAAAAGAGCAAATTCCTCTAAAAGAGCTGCATGGGGGATTGCGTGTTCCGTCCATGTCCCAATGGATGCGGACAATATCTCTCTCCCTCAGACGGGCATGTCCCTCAGAAGGCGCTGTCTTCGGAGTTTGGGCAGCGTTCAAATGAAACAGCATTTGCGGGTGGTTCATGCTCTCACTGCGAGAGCATGCCCATCAGAAAGTTGCAGTTCTTTTCAAGAAGCCGCGAGTCTCCTCAACTGCTTCTCATCCTGGTCCTTCTACCTCTAGGTATGATGCCTCGGTGGCGAGCACTAAGGGCGATCTGGGGATTTAAATGGCAGAGCTTTTGCCGGGTAAATCCCCACAAGCCTACCATTCCCCAGCACGATCAATTCCTCTGGATGAGTTAGGCAGATTGTCCACGGGCTCAATTTCTCATTCAGGGCTCCTAGGGATGATGAGCTGTCAATCGCAACATCGGAGGGAAGGCTTATACCTTCCGACGTAAATGACTTTGAGGCTGACGCAGAGTTGGCAGCCATGCTTTCCCGGGCCGTAGTAAGCATTGGGCTTGCATGGACTCCTCCACCCTGTCCCAAACACTGGCAGTTGGATGATTGGTTCCCGGGGTCGGTGTGCAATGTACAGCCATGCTCCACCCTGGTTCCGTTTTTCCCGGAAGTGCACGAGGAAATCACAAAGTCGTGGAAGGAACCTTGCCAGAACATGATTCACTGGTTCCTCCATCCTCACTACACTCAATGGTGGGGCAGTGTGGGAGTACTCAGACTTTTCTCATGTGGAGCATGCGATTGTGGTGCATTTATGCCCACAAAATGCCGCCACTTGGAGGAATCATCCAAGGCTCATGTCCAAAGCTTATAAGTTTACCTCGGCTCTGACGGTGAAGGCTTACAATGCTGCTGGCCAGGCCGCCTCCTTCCTGCATGCAATGGCTATCCTGAAAGTATATCAGGCCAAAGCATTGAAAGACCTGCACAAGGGTAGTCCTGATCCACGTACAATGCTGGAACTGCGCACAGCGACTGCCTATGCCCTACAGGCTACGGAAGGTTACCAAGCAGACTCTGGGTCAGGAGATGTCCACACTTGTGGTCTAGGAGGTGTGGTCACCTGTGGCTTAACCTTGCCTAGATGCAGGATGCAGAGAAACATCCAGCTTTCTCGATGACCTCATTGGCCAAGGTGGACTTTTCGGCAACACTGTCAAGGACTTCGTGCAGCAGTTCTTAGCAGTGAAGAAGCAGACGGAGGCTATAAAGCACATCTTTCCACGGTGCCAGTCTTCTTCTAGACCCCCATCAGAATGATCCAATTCGGCTATGCAATTGAGTTTTTCAGGCACCCACCCAGGTACAGTTGCATGCTTCTTACCTCAGTACAAGGTGAGAATACCGCTGTCTTTCTGTTGTGCGCACACATAGTTCTGGTCCTCAAGCACCGAGCCCGATTGGGACTTCGGGTCAACTGGGAAAAAAGCAAGCTCTCCCAAGTGCAGAGCATCTCTTTTTTACGTATGGAGTTGGACTCGATCGCCACATCGTTCACATGTTTGTGCACGTTGGCCGCCTTATATACCTATATGTCTGGGGGCGTGGCCAGAAAGGCAAAATCCACATGCCAAATTCGGCTGGCCTTTTCTAAAAACATCAGAGGTGTTTGGGGCTCCCAAATGCGACCCCTAGTGTCTCTCATTCGACACAATGTCTCATTCCCTCCATCAGGGAATGGAGGTTACATTTACAGAGCTCCACACATGACATGCAGGAAAAAATAGTAGACTAAATCGTGCGCACGATTTAGTTAATCGAGGGAACGACTTAGTAAAGCATGCGCACAATTTACTTTTTCCCTACATGTCATGTGCGGGGCTCCGTATGCATTAGTAACTGAGACGTTTTCCAGTAAAAAAATGTGACAAAATGCTACATTGCTGGTTTTTGTAACATGTTATTGCTCATACAGCTTTATCGTCATGCAAATTGAAACAATGATTAAAAACACTTTCATAAAAGAAATAGTTCACCCAAAAATAAAAATTCTGGCATCAGTTACTCACCCTCATGTGGTTCCAAACCAATAATACTTTTATTTATCTTCGGAAGACAAATTAATATTTTTAATATTCCCTCAACATTTTTGCGCATCCCCTGAAAGTCCACATAACCAAAAATTTCACACATCAAAAAGTACAAAAAGACATTGCAAAAATAATCAATTTGAACTGAGTGGTTTAATTCAAGTCTTCTTAACAAACGCAATTAATTTATATGAAAAACAGATTATTCATATATAAACACTGATCAACAGACAAACATAAAGCACATCAAATATGGTAAACATGGAAACTCAATCATATTTGCTTGACACATGTCTTATGTCTGTTTTTGTATTTGTATTTTTTGATGCATGAAACTTTTGGTTTTGTGGACTTTAAATGGATGGACTAAAAATTATGAGAGAATATTAAAAATATCTTTATTTGTGTTCCAAAGATGAACATAAGTCTTATGGATTTGGAACAACATGAGGGTCAGTAAATGATTGTGACAAAATGTTTATTTTGGGGTGAACTAAACCTTAAGACCTTTTCACACCAAGACATATTTCGTGCAAAAAAAAAAAAAAAAAAAAAAAAAAAAATGTTGTGTCTGTTCAAAAAACATGAACATTTGTATCACGAAAATTAGACTTTTTTGTTTTACAGAGAGGTGTAATCTTTTATTTTGTTACACTGCGAAGAAAACTGGTAAACCAACTAAACTGTCCTCATATAGCATTGGAAAGCTGGCTAGAAACTACTTCATAATAGTCATAATCATAATTTCATTTCTTTCAAAGTAGCTTCCCCCACACTGCACTCTAGAATATTTACCACAATAAATGACATCTTAATATATTTTTAATTAGTTAATACTGCATAAAATAAGACTTGTCAAAGAATGTGTCTTTAAAGACAGCATGAAACAGAAGTTGCAATAGTCTTTTCTTCACAATTGTGACATATATCCAAGTGAAACGGCTTCTCGAACTACAAAAAATAGGATGGGACTTGATTTTGTCCATCAGGAATTGATTGGATTGTTATTGTTTGCTAATTGCTGCTATCTCATGTTAGTGACAGGTGGCTGAACGGGAGAGGTTACTGTCCTGCCCTCACGCCAGTGAAACCTTCATCAGAGAAGAGATGAGATAAGATGACATGGCAAGGGGCAGGGGAAGTTATTTTTATTAAAAATTACAAGGGCACATAAATTATAGGGGACCATTATGCCCCTTTTTACAAGAAGTAATATAAGTCTCAGGTGTCCCCAGAATGTGTCTGTGAAGTTTCAGCTCAAAATATCCCACAGATCATTTATTATACCATGTTTTAAATACCTATTTTTGAGTGGAAGCAAAAACATGCTGTTTTCGTGCATGTATCCCTACCAAGAAGCTGTGCTTTTACTGCTCGTGCCTCGGATACTCTGCCAAAAACTAACAAAATATCTGTTTGGTTTTGATTATCATCTCTATTGCGGTCACAGTCATGTGACATTGCAGTTCTTCGTCATCATGAAAGTTGTATTATTTGCATGCATTTTAAAGCCATATCAGTTTAAACTTCTGATATATGGATTTCTGAGCTTGCACATCCGAAGCACAGAAAGATGGCTGTCAGACAGCACATTGGTTGAGTATTAAACTAATGCTGGGTGCACACTGTGATGTAGTCCTTTACGATTGTTGCTTGTCAGACTGGATGAACATGATCCTCATGCCACACTGTGGGATCTCAGCTGTCACTTATGTCAGACTATATGATAGTCAAGACGCTTTAAAAATGGACGCGCGCATGAAAACTTGTCCGGAGTTTCACATCATCTACCCATACACGTTCAGTGACTGTGAGCTGCATTACACGCGGGACTGAAATGGTAAAGTAAATGTATCTTGTTTAAAGGTTTTTTAGATATTTTAACTAGAAAATAAAACAAAAATTCTTGTTAAGAATAGAATTTTAAACCATGTTGTTGGCATTCTAACCTGTATATTGTGGAAAAAAATTTACAAGGTCTGACTTTGAGATCTTCTCCTTCAGGATATCTGTCTTATTGAGGAAGAGGATGATAGATGACTCCTGGAACCAGGGGTAAGAGATGATTGTCTTAAAAAGTGCCTTACTCTCCTCCATGCGGTTCTGTGGAGGTATAACATTATATCAACAAAATGAACCATGAATCCAAAGTTTATCCATACCATGAACATGAATCACAATTTCAGACACATGCAAGGAAGTGAGCTAACCTCTTTCGCACACTCATATAAGACCTGATCGTACTCGCTCAGAGCCACCAGGTAGATGATGGAAGTGACATTTTCAAAACAATGGATCCACTTCCGTCTTTCTGACTTTTGGCCTCCGACATCAACCATTCTGCAGCAACAGCAGGGATTTTTAATTTACAAAATGGGCTACAGTCATTTATCTATCTTCATACAACCATTTAATTAAGAGTTACCTGAAAATGACAGTCTGAAGGTCAAAGACGTACTCAATAATGCCTGTGGTTGGAACTCGGACTCGTAGAATATCCTGCAGAGTTGGCAAGTAAAAGGCTGCAGATATTCTGTCAATGTCATCAAGGTAACTAGTAAACAGAAACAAAACAGACTTTGAAAAAAACATGAAAATACCTTTAGAATTATTTGTCCAGAACCCAATGAGCACTAAAACTCACCAAACACAGAATTAAGAACATTTCAAATTTGCTTGATAAAGCGATACAAACATTTAGTTCTTAAATTATCAAGCATATGCCATAATCATTTTGTTTATCTATTCACAGATCTGTAGTACGAATGTTTGATTGTGTACTAAAAACTTCTCTTCTGTTGCATTCAAGGCATACATTTTATCAATTCATTAATTCCCTGAGAATAAACCCCATGACCTTGGCGTTTCTGGTGTCATGCTGTAAGCTACAGTCTGTAAACTAAACATGTATTAAAAATAGCAAAGAGCAGTTTTCTTCTAAATTGTAGTACAAAAAAGCGCTACAACAGTGATAGTATCAGGTGGTAAATAGGAGACGCGTCATAATCTGAAAACCACGCCCACCGGGGGTTAACAATTCAACCGTCTCCATAGGGGTTATGCGCCATGTATTTTATTATGCCTATGTTATGCGCAATCTAACGTCCGTATTCTCTAAAACAGATCAGATCGCTTCTGGTTTAGGTCTTTTGTATGTGCTTCATGAAAAATTAGCTGTTTTATTCAAGATAACTTAAAAGGAGCGAGCAAAGATGAGTGTAACTAATGTCCCCCGCATATGCAGCTTGATATTTAAAAGCTTTTTTCATTTTTCTTCTTCACACTAACGTTTAGATATTTAATAGAATAAAACTATAACAATGTGAACTAGGTAGTTTCACTGATTACCTTAAAAGCTTATAGATATGCAGTTAGTTCATACTGCTGTTAACACTTTCCCTGACAAGTGGATGCAATGAGACCAGTTTTCCGGTTTGGTCATGTGACGTTCGACATATACCCTATTGATTTGTTTTGCATGAAGCTGCCTCCTTGTCATTTCTGACTCATAACAAAAAACAGAACAATGTCTAAAAGCTGCTATGTGACAGGGTGTACAGCAAACAAGCTAAAAAAAAAAAAAAAACAACAACCAAAAACACAGAAGATTTTATAAGCTGTCGACCCAAAAAATGAGCATTTAAGGACACAAAAGTGGATACAGGCAATTGAGACAGAGCGCAACATGTCATATTACTCTGAGAACTACGCCCACTAGAGGGGAACGTAATCAGCGACAGGAAATATAATATATAAAACTGACATTTGGATATTTGACTTACAAGTCACAAAATGTTTAATGCACACGTAGACATACTGAGGCATACTGAGTATCAGTATCCCAAAATTTACCCATTCTTCCTGCTGATGCTTCATGTCTTATTGCCTGTATCCAATTTTGTCTCCTTAAAGGCTGGCTTTTACGGTTTGGTAGCTTATAAAAACTTAGTTCTGGGTTTTTTAGCTTGTTTGCTGTACACTCTGTCACATAGCAGTGTTTAGACATTGTTCTGTTTTTGTTATAAGTCAGAAATGACAAGGAGGCAGCCTCACGCAGTACAAAGTCAATGCAGTATGCGGCCTGTCTCTATAGCATGTTTTTGATACTACCAAGTCAAGTCACCTTTATTTTAATAGGGCTTTATACAATAGAAATTGCTTTAAAGCAGCTTTACAATAATTAACAGGAAAATAACAGAATTATGATGCTAACTTTGTCAAATAAGTGACAGATTCAAATTCTGTAAAGCAGCTGTGGCAAGGTAATAATGTGGCTCAATTCAGTTCAATAACTGTGTAAAGTTCATTCATTGTGAAGCAAGTTCAATTCAGCTATAAAGCAGCTCAACCTTCATCATAGCAGCTCAATGTACCATATTCATAAACCATGGTATTAATATGGTATTCCAAAGAATACTATGGAAAATGTCCAAAAATGTGGTTGTTCTATTGTACATGTCCAAAAAAAAAAAAAAAAAAAAAAATGCATTACCATGGTGTGTTACCATCTAAAATAATGATATATAATACAATGGTGCTGTGTGTGTCAGAAATGAAATAGTCACTGCACTTACTATTTGGTAGAGTCTGACAACTGGAACTCTCTCCTGCGTTCAAAGCATTTCTGCATTCCTTGGTCTTTCCACACACTCTTAATGGCTTCAGCATATTCAGCCTCCAGTGACAGTACTGTTTCAGGGGTCACTTTTTTAAGCATTGCAGCATATGTCTACAAAACACAGACAAGATTTCAGTCTTCTTCTTTTTTTCTTTTTTTTTTTGAGGGGAGAGATAATACATCTTTAGTTAGCTAAGATATTGTATATAAATATGTCTAATAAACATGTTTTGTCTCAGAATTCCTGGTGCATACTGTGTTTTGTCCATCAGCAAAATGGATTTTCAGGTTCTCCATGGCTTGAAGCAAGTTGTGAATAGAAACAAAGATATTCTGGTACACCAGCTTGGCATAGGCCCTCTTGTCTTCCTCTGTGTAGCCCCTGCCATGTATAATTCTCATCTGCTTAATGAAAGTACTCTTCCCACTCTCCCCTGTACCTGTGGAGGAACATGGAATTTTTTAGCTGTGAGACATAATGCATTCGATGGTTACTGTGTAGCTACATGAAAAGTTTCTTGTGAGAGATCTTTAAAGCTGTACCACTGGCATTACAGGGAAAGCTATGTCATCCTGTCACTTAAACCTTCATATTTTGAAGCTTTATTTGGTAGAATAGTTTCGACTAAGTGACTCTATTTATGTTCCATGAGGGAACATATTGTATGTTTTGCTAACAGTATTGTGGCGAGTAAAGTATGGTAGTACGGAGATAAGGGTTAAGTTTCTTTTTTGGGTGAATGTTTCGGCAAAGCTTCAAAGACCTCTAGTGGACTACTGCAGTATTGCTGCACCCTTTTACCCATCTCAGTTCTGAACTTGACTTCATAAAACGGATCACTTTACTCTGATGAGGTTTTTGTTGTTGGTGGTGGTCTTTTTTCATATATAATTCATGTAGATGATATTCCTGTTCTTGTGGAACCTGATGGTGCAGTATGTTGAGGATAAGACTGTAGGGTTAATAGTTATCATACTCATGTTTTCTTCACCCTCTTATCATTCGAAATAATCTTTTAACATTTTTTCCTTCCGTTGAATACAAAAGTAGACAATTTGACCAGTTCACAATGCTCTCTTATACAAAACAAAACAAAACAAAACATGAACAGAACAAGCAAGCTGGTCTGCCAGTAAGGTGTGAATGATTTGTATATGATTTGTATTAATATGAAACCATAGTTAAAGAGTTATATTTAGACACACTATTGTTCAATATGATAGTCTATAGACTACAGTACATTAACTTAAATCACGTAGAAGACTTGCAGTAGATTTGCTGGGTGATTATTTTGAGTATTTTGGTTGATCATCGATGATTGTTTTATTTTTATGTCTGTTTGAGGTCATCAAAGCATATTTTACTACTTCTAAATAGTACAGAAAACCAAACTCAATCTGTTGAGTTTGATAACACATAACCACGTATGATGCCACACACAAATGAATCATTCCAATATTGCAGCGCTGGAAGGGAATGGTTGCATACTGATCTATTACATGTCAAACAGGTCTGACAAATGGGAGTTTTGTAGAAAGGGTGCAGATTGCTATCATAATTAAAACAAGGAAACACTGGATAAGATCATTCATCTGTGTTTATGTTAAACTAGAATCAACACAACTGATCAGAAACAGAATCAACCTAAAATATAGTATAAAATACACAAGTACATACCAAGGAAAACATAAAAGAATCTGAATCACATGAATAACTGCTTATACTTAATACTGCTTATATATGAAGCAAGTACAAATATAGGACATTCTGGAGCTGATCCTATCACTACATCATGCATTAGGAATTCACGCAATGTTCTTGTTTGCATGCTTTTTGCAAGTATCCTGACATGCTTACTTGCATTTCAGTTTCATTAAGAATAGAAAAAAAAAATGCTATACTGTATGAGACTGAATGGCTTTCCATTGACATCTTTTTGCATGTATTTGCATATGACCACTAACAGTCATCTAAACATGAAAAAATATTGTATAAAAGTTGTAGTACATATCATCTGATAATTTAATTGTGTAATAATTTAATGTCAATAAATGATTGTTTTAAGTTAATTCAATTAGGATGCTGAACAACTCAAATTATTGATATTGACCATTACAAATTTTTAGGTGTCATTAAAAAAATAAAAACAAGAACTCTACATACATAAAGTACAAACAAACAAACAAAACCAAGAAAATACATACCTAAAAGCAAAAGTTTCAGTTGTCGGGATGCATCCTTTTTGTCCATCCTAAGCTGTCTCTCAATTTCATGGTGAATCCTGGCACTTTCCCTGTCTTCACCTGACATGCAGCAGTCCCCCATCCTGAACAGCTTGAACCTCCTCCAGTACTTTGCAGTTAATACATTCATCAACCCACTCAACAGTGTTAAAAGAGCAATCTTCAAGAAAGTCTATAGGAACACGCCTACCTCAGGAGCGGCTTGATGTACTGTAATTTACAGGTGAAGTTTCTTCCTCATTCAATGGATGGGGATGGGTAGTGTTACGTAAGGCATTTGTTTCCTTTTTCCTCTGCACTAATTTCAGTTGCTCTCTTCTCGTTAAATAATTATTAAAACAAACAAACAAACAAAAACTTTTATGCCACTTAATCAAGCAACACCCACATCATGAACAAAATAATAAAGGGGATAGTATGACTTTCTACACTAAAAAAAAATCAACTTCCATTTTGTCAGACAAACTCTATTTTAAAGGTTGATTGAACTATCAAATGTAGAAAAAGTTGATATTACATAAAGTATTAAGGTCTATTTTTGATCATTTAGTTTGAGCAACTTAAAATATTAACAGCAGACTTGAACAGCAAGAGTTCAAGTTTGGTGGTATACAGCTTGCTTTGGTAGAAGTAATTCTATATAAATTTTTCAGTTTGCGTAATAGACTGATACACAAGTTAAACTAAGGAATGTTCTATATCACTATTGTGTAACATCAATGCTCATATAACCTTAAAATGGAAGCTGATTGAATGTGGAACTATAGGCAAAAAAACATTATTAATTTTAAGTTCATAGAATGAACTCAACTCTGGATAGATCAGAGGTTACTGTTGTCCCCGATGGAGGAAACGAGGCGTGGTGACGATGACTGACACTAGGGGTGCCCTGGTGAAAACGAACCGCGTTACGAGGTGCAGATGGTGCAGATGTTGGCAAGCCCCGTGTGCTGGGTAACAAGTGCACTCGCAATATCATAACCTACCCAACATCCCACATATGCCTTGTAGTCCTTCGTACCGTGCGGGGACAGAGAGGACAGTACTTACCACAGGAATAGATCACTTCAGGCGGTCCTTTTACCTTTTTTATTTTTTATTTTTTTCAAATAAAAATCTCACAGCTGTGCAGACCAGAATTTGCTGTGGGGAAGTGCTTTATTTATTGATAGGAGAAAGAATACTATGGAGACCACATCCTGGGAAGTACCACATGTGGAAAGAAGCCCCTGTGGTAGGTCCTTACTGAAAAGGGAGGAACTACTACAAATGCAACGACTGGCGACAGAGACGGAGTTCTGCCTAGGGGAAGACATAAGTTTACCATTCATGAGTTCACACTTACAAATAATCAGATAGAGTAAAGAAGTATGCACATTTGGCGTGCTGTCCGAGGAGAGGGCTCAGAGCTTGGTATTTTGGCCCGAACCCAGAGTACTCCCCCGTGTTTCTGGTTAGGAAAGTAAATAGGTGAGTCTGAGGAGACAGGGTGGTGGAGGGATGCTGAAAATTGTTGAGGAACATAGGTGAGTCAACTACGTACATATATATATATATATATATATATATATATATATATATACACAGTATCTCACAGAAGTGAATACACCCCTCACATTTTTGTAAATATTTTACTATATCTTTTCATGTGACAACACTGAAGAAATTACACTTTGCTACAATATAAAGTAGTGAGTGTACAGCTTGCATAACAGTGTAAATTTTCTGTCCCCTCAAAATAACTCAACACAGCCATTAATGTCTAAACCACTGGCCACAAAAGTGAGTACACCTCTAAGTAAAAATGTCCAAATTGGGCCCAATTAGGCATTTTCTCTCCCCGGTGTCATGTGACTCGTTAGTGTTACAAGGTCGCAGGTGTGAATGGGGAGCAGGTGTGTTAAATTTGGTGTTATCGCTCTCACTCTCTCATACTGGTCACTGGAAGTTCAACATGGCACCTCATGGCAAAGAACTCTCTGAGGATCTGAAAAAAAGAATTGTTGCTCTACATAAAGATGGTGTAGGCTATAAGAAGATTGCCAAGACCCTGAAACTGAGCTGCAGCAAGGTGGCCAAGACCATACAGCGGTTTAACAGGACAGGTTCCACTCAGAATAGGCCTCGCCATGGTCGACCAAAGAAGTTGAGTGCACATGCTCAGTGTTATATCCAGAGGTTGTGTTTGGGAAATAGACGTAGGAGTGCTGCCAGCATTGCTGCAGAGGTTGAAGGGGCGAGGGCTCAGCCTGTCAGTGCTCAGACTATACGCCTATATATCAAATTGGTCTGCATGGCTGTCGTCCCAGAAGGAAGCTTCTTCTAAAGATGATGTACAAGAAAGCCCGCAAACAGTTTGCTGAAGACAAGCAGACTAAGGACATGGATTACTGGAATCATGTACTGTGGTCTGATGAGACCAAGATAAACTTATTTGGTTCAGATGGTGTCAAGCATGTGTGGCGGCAACCAGGTGAGGAGTACAAAGACAAGTGTGTCTTGCCTACAGTCAAGCATGGTGGTGGGATTGTCATGGTCTGGGGCTACATGAGTGCTGCCGGCACTGGGGAGCTACAGTTCATTGAGGGAACCATGAATGCCAACATGTACTGTGACATACTGAAGCAGAGCATGATCCCCTCCCTTCAGAGACCAGGCCGCAGGGCAATATTCCAACATGATAACGACCCCAAACACACCTCCAAGACGACCACTGCCTTGCTAAAGAAGCTGAGGGTACCTAAACCCCACTGAGCATCTGTGGGGCATCCTCAAACGGAAGGTGGAGGAGCGCAAGGTCTCTAACATCCACCAGCTCCGTGATGTCGTCATGGAGGAGTGGAAGAGGACTCCAGTGGCAACCTGTGAAGCTCTGGTGAACTCCATGCCCAAGAGGGTTAAGGCAGTGCTGGAAAATAATGGTGGCCACACAAAATATTGACACTTTGGGCCCAATTTGGACATTTTTACTTAGGGGTGTACTCACTTTTGTGGCCAGCGGTTTAGACATTAATGGCTGTGTGTTGAGTTATTTTGAGGGGACAGCAAATTTACACTGTTATACAAGTTGTACACTCGCTACTTAAGTGTCATTTCTTCAGTGTTGTCACATGAAAAGATATAATAAAATATTTACAAAAATGTGAGGGGTGTACTCACTTCTGTGAGATACTGTATATGCCTCCACTAATGCTGACTGGGTAGACATGTTGATTGCTGATTGCTGACTTCTGATTGGAATGACGTGATGATTGGATAGATCATTTGAACATGTTCCTCCTGAGCTTTAATAAAACATCATATAAAACACAACATGATGTTTTATTAACAAAGTTCGGGAGAAGCAGGTTCAGATAATTAACCTAATTAGCACAAGTGGAGAGCATTCAGTTAATCATCTCAACCAATGACAAGAGGTATAAATACAGCAGACTTACCTCTGCTGTTTATCAGCATCCCTCCTCCATCCCATCTCCTCACTTCTAGTTCTATCTATTTTTACCACAACCGGGGGGAGTACTCTGGGTTCAGACCAAAATTCTGAGCTCTGAGCCCTCCCCCCGGACAGCACGCCGAATACGCATAACTTTTAATCTATTTATTTATATGTACATGTGAACTTGTGAAATATGGAGCACGTAGCCCAAGTATACGGGCTGACATGAAAGGGCATGCATCATGAGTACTGGGCCTGGCGCCGGATTCCTCCGCTGAATTCGACTGCCGCAAAGTGCTGAGGGAAAATTCACATACAGGATTTGCCAGTCCAGGGAACTCCTGTGGATAAAAAAGCGCACGTTATCACCTCAGGGAGGGGAAAGGCACTGTGCGCAAACAGAACACCCGGCCCGTTGTCCGTAACTTACATTTTCATACCCAATAAGACACGGGATGAAACTGGCTCAACCCAGAGATTATACATTTTGCAAAGATATTGGGTGTCGCCCAGCCTGCAGTTCTGCAGATGTATGTTAAAGATACACTGTTTGCTAGAGCCCAGGAGGATGCAACACCTCTTGTGGAGTGTGTAGGCACTCCTAAGGGGCACGGCATGTCTTGGGCCTGGTATGCCAAGGCAATGGCATCCACAACCCAATAGGCTATCCTCTGTTTGGAGACAGCCAAAGGTTCTCAGAGCTTCTGAATATCTGCGTGTGGTCCAAGTAAACATGTGGGGTGCATACTGGACACAGCAATGATAAGGCTGGATCTGCCTTGTCTTGAGGCAGCACTTGCAAGCTCACCACTTGGTCCCTAAAAGGGGTAGTGGGAACTTTGCATACGTAGCCCGCCCGGGGACTCACAGGGGATCACGTGAGAGTATGCCGGACCGAACTCAAGGACAACTCCGCTAACAGAGAACGCCTGCAGGTTCCCAACCCTCTTGATGGCAGTGAGCGTGTTTAGGAGGGCTATCTTCAAAGAGAGGGCTCTACTGACTCCAAGGGCTCAAAAAGATCTCCCTGTAGGCCCAGCAAGACTACAGAGAAATCCCATAAGGGAATAAGGCATGGCCTAGGAGGATTTAACCTTCTGGTGCCTGGAGGAACCTGATTATCTAACCTTGCTTCCCTAAAGATTTACCATCCTGCATTGTGATGTGCTACTATGGCAGCCACATTCACTTTCAAGGTGGAAGGGGAAAGCCGGCCCTCCAATCTCTCCTGCAGCAAGGTAAGCTCTGGCCCAACTGCACATCTCCTTCCCCTCAACAAGCACACCAGTTAGCAAACAGACTCCACTTCAAGGCATCTTTCATTTATGTACAGGTGAGTACAAACACCTTTTTTTCAAAGTATCAGAAGTGTTTGAGGCTCCCAAGTGCAACCCCTAGTGTCTTTTATTGTATTATCTTGATGAAAGCACAGACCAAATTTAATTAAGTTGATACAACAATTTCTTTTTCATAAGTTGCATAAAAACAAAAAGTCCTGAAGCTGATTATTTCAAGTTTTTGATGTTTCTCATCTTCTGTGTAACAAACTAAGATTAGTAACCAAACTGTTTTGGTGTCCATTGACTTTCATTGTTTAGAAGGACATTTCTCACAATATCTTCAATTTATGTTCCACAAAAGAGAGTCAGTCAATATGAGGGTGAGTAAATAATTTAACCTGATTTTTTCTTTCTTTTCGTGCACCTTATCACTGGAGATCATGTTACATGCTGTACAAGGAATTTGTAACATTACACCTCATGCTCAAAATGCCAATTATCAAAACTTGTTTGTTCACTGGTTTTAGAGAGGTCAGAGGTCAGATGGAAGGCCTCATTAATAAAATAATTAATAAAATGAGCATACACACAGATTTGAATGTAGAATGTGCACACACTAAAATCCACGGCAATGTTCATATTTATAAAAACGATCTTTGACGTGATAAAGTGTTTATCATCATGTCAGGGTCTAAGCAGATGTACGCACTTCTCCTGTGGCAGAGAGTTGGATTACTGCAGGTATTTGGAAATCTAAGCAATCAATTCTTGCCACTCGCCATGCTCAAGTAAAGGATTTGGACGTTGACTGGTGCTCTTTTATATGTTAAATGGATAGTTCACACAAAAATGAAAATTATCCCATGATTTACTCACCCTCAAGCCATCCTAGGTGTATATGACTATCTTTTTTTAAACGAACACAATCAGAGATATATTTAAAAATATCCTTAGTCCTCCAAGGTTTATAATGGCAGTGAATGGGGGGCCACGTTTTGAAGTAAAAAATAATGTATCCATCCATAAAAAAAATGTAATCCATATGACTCCAGTGGGTTAATAAAGGCCTTCTGAAGCAAACTGATGCATTTTTGTAAGAAAAATATCCATATTTAAAACTTTATAAATTCAAATAACTAGCTTCTGGCAGACGACCGTACTGGAGTCGTATGGATTTTTTTTTTGGGGGGGGGGGTCCCTCATTCACTGCCGTTATTATATTTTTAAATATCCTTAGTCCTGCTTATGGCGGCGCCCTGGCCTATTCCGCTGCAGAGGGTTCTCCTCTCCCAAGCAGGCGGCTCAATCTGGCACCCTCAACCTATTGCAGCATACCACACCCCATTGCTGGCCAGTCAGTGGGTAGGAACGAGCTGGTTAAGTTCCTTAGAGTGGCCCAAAGACTGAACTTTGTTTGGAAAGAAAAATAAATCCAGAACATGATTTTATATTTATTTCTTTTGAATAAAAGGAGTTTGTTAATGTAGCACAGAATTCCATGCTACGTGACACATATGTGAAATATTCCTCACATCTCCCAAATGAAAATATGAGGAACAAAATCTCAACGTTATCACATCTATGATGCTATGAGAGTGACCCAATGATCTGTGCTGTTTGCCACAAATATGCAGAAAAAAAACGTTGTCATAAAGACAAAAACATATTTTAATGAAAATTATGCAAAATACATAATTCATGGCTAGTAAGAGATATTTGTGGCAGTTAAAGTGTTGTCTTATAAGTTTTGTCAAAGGGCATGCTCTGTCTAACTCCTGAACTACAGGTTCTTCAAATTATCATACTGCTTTTAAAGCAGCAGAAGATGATTTTATAAAGAACTACAAAATAAAACATCCTTTGTGAAACTTAAGTTCTGCTGTGGGAACAGGCTGTATACTTAAGTGTTTAAGGTGTCTTGTGTCACAGCACACGTATGCAATGTTTTGGGATGGAATGAGGAAGTATGAACAAAAACATGCCATTAAATAGCCTGAGTAATAGGTCCAATCTAGCCCAGAACGTATTAAACTGTTAAACCTATTATAAGTACTTGATTCAGTCCAGTGTGTTCTGAAATTTAAATCAGAAGCATTGTTATTGCAATGATCTAAGCAGAGATGTCTCATTCCAGCAAGCCTGTTCTGCAACCTGTTTTTAAACACTGTGCAGCTAAATCATTAGGCGCATTTATTAACTTGAACTGAACTGACACACAGATCTGGTATGCAATGAAGGTAAAGAGTTTGACTTTCACTTTCCACACTCTCAGATAACATTTAATGGTTTCTTGATTACTTAAATTTAAATACAGTGGCCTTGAAATGTTTGGACACCAGTCAAACTTAAACTTGCAAAGTGTGGTTCTGCTACTGTTCCTTAAAATAAATGGTTTGATAAATTGGTTTGATTATTTGTTTTAATGCAGTGACATTCAAGCAATTGTAATTGGCTTAATTGTCCATCTCTCTCTCTCTCTCTCTCTCTCTATATATATATATATATAGAGAGAGAGAGAGAGAGAGAGAGAGAGAGGGCTATGAAAAAAGGGCTATCTCTCTCTCTCTCTATATATATATATATATAGAGAGAGAGAGAGAGAGAGAGAGAGAGAGAGAGAGAGAGAGAGAGATACAGTTCCCTCCGTAAGTATTGGGACAGTAAAGACAAAATTGCTCTGTTAGCTGTGTTGTCAAGACATCTATAAATATGATTAAAAGACTAATATGAGGCAGAAGTACAGAATGTCAATTTTTTTATTGACTGTTTCAACACAAAATGTTTTACCAACTAAGAAGTACAGCACTTTTAGAGCTTCATCCATCTGCCTAATGTGAACCTAAGTATTGGGACGGTTCACTTAAAGCAAATGTAAAAATTGTAAAAGCTAATATTTAGTTGTAAATCCCTTGCAAGCAATCACAGGAGTGAGTCTGTGACCCATAGACATCACTGGGCTCTTGGTTTCTCACTTTGAAATGCTTTTTCAGGCCTTTAATACGTTTAATACATTTTCAACGGTTGCTTGTTTTGGTGAGTTTCTGTCTTTAGTCTCCTCTAGCTGGTGAAATGCTTGTTCAATAGGATTTAAATCTGGAGACTGACTTGGCCAATCTAAGACCCAAAATTTCTTTACCATGATAATCTCCTTGATAGAATTGGCAGTACTAGTGTTTGGGTCATATGAAGCACTTCCCAGTGAGTCTGGTGGCATTTTCTTGAACACTGGTAGGCAAGATTCTTTTGTACACTTCTGAATTCATTCTTCTTCTGCCATCAGTGAATAAGTCATCAATAAAGCTGAGTGAGCCTGTTCCAGAGGCAGACATGCATGCCCACACTACCTCCACCATGCTTTCCAGATGAGGTTGTATGCCTTGGCTCATTAGCAGTTTCTTTTTTCAGTTTCAAAGGTTAATATTTGTATCATCTGTCCATAAAACTCTGTTCTAAAACTCTACTGGCTCATCTCTGTGTTTTTGCAAATTCTAATTGGCTTTCCTATTTTTGGTACTGATCAGATGTTTGATCTTGCTGTGTAGCCTCTGTAATTCTGTTGGTGAAGTCTCCTGCGAACAGCAGATTGTGAGACCATCACCCCAGCTTTCTGGAGGTTGCTGGTGATTTTACTGACATTTATTTTAGAGTTTTTTTCATAGCCCTTGTCATTTGTCTATCATCAACTGCTGTTGATTTTTCTCAGCTGACCTGTTTGTTGTCGGTTGCTGAAGCTTGCCAGTGGTATCTATCTTTCAGGACATTCCAAGTCTTGAACATGCATTTCACCAGCTGAAGAGGAGACTAAAGGCAGAATCTCCCCAAAACAAGCAACCGTTGAAAATGGCTGTAAATGGCCTGGAAAACCATTTCAAAGTGTGAAACCAAGAATCTAGTGGTGTCTATGGGTCACAGACTCGCTCCTCTGATTGCTTGCAAGGGATTTACAATTAAATATTAGCTTTTACACTTTTACATTTGCTTTAAGTCAAACCGTCGCAATACTTAGGCTCACATTAGGCAGAGGGATGAAACTCTAAAAGTGCTGTTCTTCTTAGTTGGTAAAACATTTTGTGTTGAAACAGCCAATAATAAAATGTGACATTCTGTACTTCTACCTCATATTAATCTTTTAATCATATTTATATATGTCTTGACACCACAGCTAACAGAGCAATTTTGTCTTTACTGTCCTAATACTTTATATATATATATATATATTTATATACAGTGGGTACGGAAAGTATTCAGACCCCCTTAAATTTTTCACTCTTTGTTATATTGCAGCCATTTGCTAAAATCATTTAAATTCTTTTTTTTTTCCTCATTAATGTACACACAGCACCCCATATTGACAGAAAAACACAGAATTGTTGACATTTTTGCAGATTTAATAAAAAAGAAAAACTGAAATATCACATGGTCCTAAGTATTCAGACCCTTTGCTGTAACACTCATATATTTAACTCAGGTGCTGTCCATTTCTTCTGATCATCCTTGAGATGGTTCCACACCTTCATTTGAGTCCTGCTGTGTTTGATTATACTGATTGGACTTGATTAGGAAAGCCACACACCTGTCTATATAAGACCTTACAGCTCACAGTACATGTCAGAGCAAATGAGAATCATGAGGTCAAAGGAACTGCCTGAAAAGCTCAGAGACAGAATTGTGGCAAGGCACAGATCTGGCCAAGGTTACAAAAAAATTTCTGCTGCACTTAAGGTTCCTAAGAGCACAGTGGCCTCCATAATCCTTAAATAGAAGATGTTTGGGACGACCAGAACCCTTCCTAGAGCTGGCCGTCCGGCCAAACTGAGCTATCAGGGGAGAAGAGCCTTGGTGAGAGAGGTAAAGAAGAACCCAAAGATCACTGTGGCTGAGCTCCAGAGATGCAGTCGGGAGATGGGAGAAACTTGTAGAAAGTCAACCATCACTGCAGCCCTCCACCAGTCGGGGCTTTATGGCAGAGTGGCCCGACGGAAGCCTCTCCTCAGTGCAAGACACATGAAAGCCCGCATGGAGTTTGCTAAGATGGTGAGAAATAAGATTCTCTGGTCTGATGAGACCAAGATAGAACTTTTTGGCCTTAATTCTAAGCGGTATGTGTGGAGAAAACCAGGCACTGCTCATCACCTGTCCAATACAGTCCCAACAGTGAAGCATGGTGGTGGCAGCATCATGCTGTGGGGGTGTTTTTCAGCTGCAGGGACAGGACGACTGGTTGCAATCGAGGGAAAGATGAATGCGGCCAAGTACAGGGATATCCTGGACGAAAACCTTCTCCAGAGTGCTCAGGACCTCAGACTGGGCCGAAGGTTTACCTTCCAACAAGACAATGACCCTAAGCACACAGCTAAAATAACGAAGGAGTGGCTTCACAACAACTCCGTGACTGTTCTTGAATGGCCCAGCCAGAGCCCTGACTTAAACCCAATTGAGCATCTCTGGAGAGACCTAAAAATGGCTGTCCACCAACGTTTACCATCCAACCTGACAGAACTGGTTGAGGATCTGCAAGGAGGAATGGTAGAGGATCCCCAAATCCAGGTGTGAAAAACTTGTTGCATCTTTCCCAAAAAGACTCATGGCTGTATTAGATCAAAAGGGTGCTTCTACTAAATACTGAGCAAAGGGTCTGAATACTTAGGACCATGTGATATTTCAGTTTTTCTTTTTTAATAAATCTGCAAAAATGTCAACAATTCTGTGTTTTTCTGTCAATATGGGGTGCTGTGTGTACATTAATGAGGAAAAAAAATGAACTTAAATGATTTTAGCAAATGGCTGCAATATAACAAAGAGTGAAAAATTTAAGGGGGTCTGAATACTTTCCGTACCCACTGTACATACATCTACTGGACAATCTGGGGTTTTATGTTTTGTTACATTTGCAGCAAACATTATACACTTCTCTCTAAAATAGCAGCTTTTTATTGCAAAAAAAAAAAAAAAAAAAAAAAGTTTTGAAGCAGAAAATCGCCAGTGATAAACCCAAATTCAACATTGTCCATACTATGCGAACCACACAATTGTCAGCGTCGCTGGAGAAAAAAAAAAAAAAAAAAATCAGAGGATCACAACTCTTGGTCCTTGGTCCTTTACTCTTGGCTGAACACAAAACATTCATTTGTTTGACACGCATCTAATCACACGATATTTACAAAACCGCATTCTTTAAAAACAACTGCAAATATTGACCAAAGCCTGATTACACCACACTAACTACACTGTAAAGTCGTACAATACCAGTAAGAGCATCATTGGCTCACTTAGAACAATTGTTGGGTAATTTATTACAAAAAAAAATTCAAACATATGCAAGTGCTACAGAAAATCTCTGAATGGCACATTTGTAGTTTAAGATAAGGATGATTGCAGAGGAATCATCTTTCGTCACATCGTTCAAGCTTGATGGATCAGGTCATGAACAGCAGGTATGCCATCATCTTTTCTGAAAAGACAATGAGAAAATACAAAGAGCTGGTATAATATAGAAATAAATGATACTGGCAAGGCCAACTTATTGCCTGTGGTATGATTATTAGTTTGGCAATACATAAAACAACCACATTACAAGAACTTTGGCACTTTTAAATGTTAATGTAATCTAGTTGTTGTCTATTCTTCACCAATGCATGTGCTGTGAAAGGTAAAAAAGACTCTTATCTACTAAGGTTACTCTGACTCTACCACATAACAAAACCAAATAAGTACTTTTCATTGCCTTCTAATGACCTCTTGCACCACACAAAATACTTAATATGTCCAAAATGGAGAAATCTCCATAACATTTATAGCAAATTGCTAAGCATGTACAACTTAAACCAAAAAGAACCTGCTACAGAATAAACCTTAAACTAAAAGAAATCATTTCATCTGTGATAAAAAGTTCAACAACATAAATGTTCATTAAAATGGAAAAATAGCATTCAAGTTAAATCCTGTGAAGTAGCTGTGAGGTGCAAATAAATAATGATAAAGTAGTGAGCAGCTTGTGTTACAGTTCATAGATAGAAATAACTTGTATGTCCAATTTCATGGAGCAGAATCACGGACGACCGACTGGTCAAACAATTAAAGCAGACTTTAATGGCCCACAGCAGACTCTAGCTGCAGACGGATGAGTCCTTTAACCAGGCCAGACAATGACAAAACCGGCCGTTGTTCAGACTAGATTGTATTCCTTCAGTGTGAGCTGCAAGATGGTGTCCTTGACAGCAGCAAACACGAATCTGATGTTTTCCGTGTCAGTGGCACAGGTGAAATGAGAATAAATGATTTTTTCTGAGTCTGGATTCAGGTCGACAAACATTTTTAGGATGAATTCCCGTGCGGCTTGAGCATCTCTCTGGGCTCCTGGAAAAGGAAAATAGACTTTGGTTAACTTGGTCATCCTGAATGTCATCTGAGATTTTACTTAAAAATAACCTATAACTTAGACTACATTCACACCGTCAGTCCAAATCCGATTATTTGTGTATCCAATTGGAATCAGATCTAAATGATTGACTGTCCACACTATGTATCGCAACTGTTCAGATCTGGTTTGTGTATCCCATGGCTCTCTTTCATTTTCCAGAACATCTGTGTTGGTTTCCATGCCAATAACATTGCATTGGTAGATTTGCAAAGTTGTCTTAGAATATGACAATGTGTAGCTGCAGCGCTAATGAAGTAATGAAGCAGCGACAGAAATGGAAGCTTTCATGAATAGCTTTATTCCGTGCTGCCGTCTCTGCCGCAGAGTGAAAGAAGCGAAGACATCCCATCACTGGACCACAGAGATGTCTCCATTATATTATAATTTTCTGCGTGACCTGCACATTGACAACACCACAACGCAACCTTGTTTCTGCAACGTCTGCCGTGTTTGTTTTACGTGGCGTGAAAAAGTGACGCATAAGCAGAAAAGCGAAAAACTCGAAATCTGATCAGAGCAGTCAGATTGAAATGGATTTCCAAAAATGAGATTTGAATAGGATTTCAACCCACAAATGAATGTAGCTTGAAATGGATTTCTTGTGATTTTTTTGCATTCACACTTGCTAAATCTGATCGGATTCCAATGGGATATGATTTAGACTGAAAGTATGAGCAATAGTATTAGCAATGCTTTAGCAAGCACCATGGAAAGACTCATGAAAAGCTACATAATGGATCATAAACTGACAACGGTAAATAAACTGATTATAAAAACCATCAGTTCATTCCTTTTCAAATCTCAGAAAACAGATTTTAAAAACAACAAAGTATTTTTAAACCTACCATCATATTCAGGAAAGTAATCTACAAGATGTGAAAACATTATTTTCTCTTCCAAAAGGTCTTTCTTGTTCAGAAAAAGAATAACTGATGAATTCTGGAACCAGGGGTATGTTATTATCGTCCTAAACAATGCTTTGCTTTCCTCCATTCGATTCTGTGGGGAAAAAATAACATAACAGGGCCATTTCAGTGGTTATTTTAGTCCTACTTTAGTCCAGCAGTCAACACTAACATTCAGTTCACCGCTTCTGACAATTTCAGAAAAAAATTAAAGTGCTTTCATTCAAGCATTGCTAAAGTTTGCCAGCTTGCCATTTAAAGTTCAGAAAGAAAAGTAAAGTAGTTCGCTCTCTACTGGTTACATGATCACATCATTCAACCAGAGTTTTGAGACAGCCAAAGACAGTTTTTATTTGATCAGTGTATGTAGGTACAAAACTTTCATTTAAAAAAAAAATGTCAAGTGGTGTAAGTATAATGTATAAAAAAAATAATAATAATAAAAAAAAAAAAAGGTTTCTTGTCACACAACAAATGGCCTCCTACATGTTGGTTTCCGCAATGAATTTTGAGGGTATTGATTTTGCAGATTGAATTATTCTAAGTAATATTTTAAAACAGCTTTACTACTTTTTATTCTTTAAGAAATAAGAATATGTAACCTTGCAAGAAATAATTTAAAAAGATTATGCCACACAGTTTTAATATTTTTTTCAAGAATGTCATGCTTTCATCAAAGTCCCCCTGTGGTGAAAAATCAAGTTTTTAAATGTTGTTTACATGTCTATCTGGTGTTTTTAACATGCTTTAAGACAAACTATGTGCAAATTCACAAGTCAGCACCATTGCTGAGTATTTTCTGTTTAAAACTGCAGTAAACCAAACTCGCGGTTTGAAATCGCTGGTGTTTCTGACGTCACAAACTACCTTGTAACCAATCACGTCAATGTGCCGGCGGGCTTTAGCATATCATTAACTGACCGCGCAAGGGAGTCTCAAAAGAAGGTTATTCCGGTATATTTTTCTGTTGATATGAAAAATCGGGTAGATTTAGCAATATGGCGGGTGTATGATGCATATTACGATGTTATGAACTATATGCCTTTCTCCACTGACGTTCTGAGTTGTTCAAAGGGTTTCTAAGGATACTGATACTGATTGATACTGATTGTTAGAAGGCAGCTTCTAACAACACATTAGCAACACATTATTAGCTGTTTGATAACATAGTTAAGCAAAATGCTAATCATTAATTACCGTTATGTGTCTGATATTGTAAAAAGTGATACCATTGTGCAGCGTTTACCTTAGTAAGTTGACCGAGTGGTCGTCTGAGCTCGTGCGAGTGAGTGGAGGTGGGGCTAATTATCATATTCATAGATCCGTGTATATTAAATGAGGCAAGCTATTTTAAGGCATTAAAGGCATTTTTAAACATTTAAATATGTAATTTTGGTGATGCGTTTTAAGGGATAAAATTATTGACTTCAAGATTTTGCTTTTCTTTGCTACAATCTCTGAATGGTTATTCACACATCACCCAAAAAAAAAAAAAAATCTATGAATGTATAAAATCAGTGTATGGAATTGTTTAATATAAAAGTTAAAGATGCAAAAAAAAAAAAAAAATTATGTCATTGACCCTTATATAATCAATTAAACATCTGTGCTAAAACAAAAACATCACACAAAATAGAAGTTCTGCAAGCATTTTAAGTGGCAAGTAACAACTTTGGCTCCCTCTGCTGGTACTTCAATTACCTCATTGTCAGACTCGACCAGAACTTGGTCATATTCACTGAGTGCTACCAGGAACATGATGGAGGTGACGTTTTCAAAGCAGTGGATCCACTTCCGCCGTTCTGACCGCTG